>NC_091565.1:4369040-4374040 GCF_042767895.1 Penaeus vannamei | reverse complement strand
ATTGTAATTAGGGTGGTTGTGGTAATTAGGGTAATTAGGATGGTTATGGTTGTGGTAATTAGGGTAATTAGGGTGGTTATGGTTGTGGTAATTAGGGTAATTAGGATTGTTGAAATTAGGGTGGTTATGGTTGTGGTAATTAGGGTAATTAGGGTGGTTATGGTTGTGGTAATTAGGGTAATTAGGGTGGTTATGGTTGTGGCAATTAGGGTAATTAGGATTGTTGAAATTAGGGTGGTTATGGTTGTGGTAATTAGAGTAATGATGATTGTGGTAATTAGGGTGGTTATGGTTATGGTAATTAGGGTAATTGGGATTGTTGCAAATAGGGAAATCATGGCTGTGGTAAGTAGAGTAATTATGATTATTGAAATTAATGTTATTATGGTTATGGTAATTAGAGTAATTATGATTATTGTAATTAGTGAGATTATAGTTATGGTAATTAGGGTAATTATGGTTATTGCAATTAGTAATTATGATTATAGTATCTACAGTAATTATTATCATAGCAATTAGGATAATTATGTTAATTGTAATTAGAATAATTGTGATTATAGTATTAGAGTAATTATGATTATGGCAATTAGAGTAATTATGATTAAAGTAAGTATGATTATGGTAGTTGAATAATTATGATTATGGTAATTTGAGTGATTATGATTAAAGTGTGATTATGGTTTAATGTAAAACGAAATCAACCTTAAATGAAAGCAATGCGACACACCAAATGATTATTGATAAATACCAAAAAAAAATCGATTACAACTAAACGCTAATAATGAAAAAAATGGGAAAGAAAGGAATGAGAGGCGAGACTAAAGAAAAGTTATCTATATAGAAGTTCCTCCTAAATCCATTTTTACGTTAAATTCCTACTGCTTTTTCTTATTCTTCTTTTTTCTTTTTTTCTTCTTTTTATTTTTCTTTCTTTTACTTTTATTTTTATTTTTCTTTCTTTTACTTTTTCTTTTTTCTTTCTTTAATTTTTTTCTTTCTTTTTTCTTTTTTCTTCTTTACAACCTCGCCTGTCTGTCTATCTGCCGTTACAAATGAGGCTTTAAAATGCCTTCACGCTAACCCCCAACACGCGGTACGTCACCCGTGAAACTCTACGGACGGCGCGCCTCGTTTCACTTACGAAATTAACTTGACGCTTTTGCTGCGAGTTCTATATCATGGAAAGAAAACTGGAATGTTATTTTTACCGCAGATTTTTTTACTTTTTCAGTCCTAAGTGACGTATGTAGATAGATATATTGGTTGAAGAGAATGAAAGGCAAATGCGTAGATAGATAGGATAGATAGATAAGTGAATATTCATAGACAGACAGATATCAGTAAGAAATCTTTCCTCCTGTGTTCGGCTTCTTCCGTCGCTGTAAGGGTACGTACTCGCACATGCATATACGCACGTGAGTATACTTACTCGAGTATGGGATGTATGTGTTTGTGTACGTAGAAAAATGAATGAATAAACAAATGTACACATACACACGCACGCACACACACACATATATAAATATATGTGTGTGTATACATATACACGCATATGCATACACACACACATACACACACATACACACACACACACACATACACACACACACACACACATATATATATATACATATATATATATATATATATATATATATATATATATATATATATATATATATATATGTGTGTGTGTGTGTGTGTGTGTGTGTGTGTGTGTGCGCGCGTGGAGGGCATGTTTGAAGATATGATCGTCAATACTTTTTCTTTGTGAATGTCTGGACATTTACGTACGTGCGTGAGAAGATAATGTCATGCTAAAGGATAAGTTCACGATTTTTTTTTTTTTTTTTTGTATGTGTGTGTGTGTGCGCGCGTGTGTGGGTGTGCGTGTGTACCTCATTATCTCCTTTATCTCTCCCACTTTCCTTCCTCCGGGACTTCGTTGACCTTACCAATATCCGACCTTTTAACCTTCATTGAAAAAGGTTATTCTGGTTACACTGTCTACTGACCCCACTTCCGACTGCGTGGCCGGGAGGGAACGGAAGGAAATAGGGAAATTAATAAAGATGGAGGAAGGGCAGAGGAATAAACGAGGGGAGAACAAAGCCATGGAACGAAGGGGAATATACGAGGTGGGAGAAGAATACGTTTGGTGGATGACAAAATACAAAATTGCTTAATTTCTGAGGGTAAGGGAGATACAGAAAAAGGGGAGATAGGACATAGAGAGGATAAATGAGGGGAAATAATACTTAGAGAGGGTAAGAGAAGGGGAGACAGGGCACAAAGAAGATAAAAGGAGGGGAGACAAGACTTATAGAATGAGAGGAAAGACGAAAAAGACCATAGAGAGATAAAACGTAATTAAGGGAAAGAATGGGAAATAATATTCAGAGAAGGGAAGAGAAAGAGTGGCTGGACATAGAGAAGGGAAAAGGGAGATGGGACATAGAGGAAAGAAGGGGTGATATGATATAGGGGGGAAAAGTGGAAGCAGAACTTAAGAGAAGGGGAAGGGAAAGGAAATAGGACTTATAGAAATGGAAGGAAGGCGAGATAGGACTCAGAAAGGGGGGAAGAAAGAGAGATGGGACTCAGGAGGGGAAAGAAGGGGAAATAGGATAGAGAGGGGGAAGAGAAAGAGATAGGACAGAGAAGGAAAAGAAGGAGAGATAGGACAGAGAGGGGAATAGAAAAGGAAATAGGACAGGGAGAGGAAAGGAAGGGGAAGGAAATAGGACAGGGAGAGGAAAGGAAGGGGGGATTGGACAGAGAGGGGAAAAGAAGGAGAGATAAGACAGAGAGAGGAATAGAAGGGGAAATAAGACAGAGAAGGAAAAGAAGGGGAGATAGGACAGAGAGGGGAAAAGAAGGAGAGATAAGACAGAGAGAGGAATAGAAGGGGAAATAAGACAGAGAAGGAAAAGAAGGGGAGATACGACAGAGAGGGGAAAAGAAGGGGAGACTGGATTTAAGAGAGGGGAAAAGAAGGTAGGAATTTCACAGAGAATGAGAATATGAGTAACATGAAAGAGGGGAGAGAGAGATGAGACGACAGATAGATAAAATGAGCGGATTGTACCAAGAAAAGAGAGAAGAGAGAGTAATCTTTGGATGGAGGGAGAAAGAGCGAGAAGAAAGGAGACAGAGGCAAAATAGAAGAATAAGGAGGCGAGGAATTAAGAAAAAGAAGAAGACACCATAACGCAAAACACAGATAATCGGTAAAAATAATAATAATGTGAGAAAATACATAAAAATATAACCCTGATATAGCTCGTCAAACCACCCTCCCTCTCTCCCTTAACCCCATCACCCCCCCTCCCTCTCCCTTTCCCGTCCCTCCCCCCCCCCTTCTGTTATCTCACGCAATCACCCCCTCACACAGGCGGCAACACAAAGGAGCGTTCATTAGCACTTATATAAGTACAGGAACCATCTGTTAGCACATAACTGCAAGAAATATCACTCACATTTTTTCTATTAAGTAGAAAAAAGTTGAGGTTATATTAGTTTTTTTATTGGAATGTCATATTTTTCATGAAAACATATTTATAAGATAGATATATGCAGAAATACTGCACATACCTACAAATGTGATTGTACAGACATACACATATATATACGTGTGTACGTATGTATGTTTGCATGTATATGTACGTGTGTGTCTATGTTCGTATGTATGTATCCATGTATATGTGTGTCCATGTACGTATATATTCATGTATAGGTGCGTGTGTGTCTGCGTGCATATGTATTAATTCTGTATTCATGTATATGTGCGTTTGTGTCTACGTGCGTATGTATTCATGTACATATGTGCGTGTCTACATACGTATGTATTCATGTATATGTGCATATGTGTGTGTACGTTCGTATGCATTCATGTATATGTCCGTGTGTGTACGTGCATATGTATTCATATATATATATATATATATATATATATATATATATATATATATATATATATATATATATATATATATATATATATATATATGTATGTATATGCTTGTGCACGTACGTATGTATTCATATATATGTGCGTGTGTGTGTACCTACTTATGTATTCATGTGTGTGCATGTGTGTGTACTTACTTATGCATTCATGTATTTATGTGTGTGTGTGTATACTTATGTATTCATGTATATGTCCGTGTGTGTACGTGCATATGTATTCATATATATGTATATGCTTGTGTACGTATGTATCTATTCATATATGTGTGCGTGTGTGTGTACCTACTTATGTATTCCTGTGTGTGCGTGTGCGTGTGTGTTTATCAAGAGAGTAAGGACCCAGGTAAACAAAGACGATCGATAAAGGGTTACACAACGCGGGCTAACACACTCCACTTCAGCTGGGTTAAACCTTATTCATTTCCTACCATGAACCGTATCCATGTTGACAAGTGTAGGAAAGGTATGAATGAGACTGGGTATCTTCACAATACAAGAGGTATGAATGACACTGGGTATCTTCACAATACAAGAGGTGTATTTGACCGGTTTCGATTACTTTTTCGCTAGATTCATCAGATGAAGACGTAATCGAAACCGGTCAAATACATCTCTTGTATTGTGAAGATATCCAGTCTCATTCATACCTTTTCTACATTTCCTACGATACCTGCAATGGATATCAATTTAGGCAACGTAACAGATATGAGTTTCAATGTCCATTTTTTGGCGCTCTCTACAAAGGGAAGAGTGTCATGGTTCCTTAATATATTGCGCTATGAATTTCTTTGGCAATCTACGAAAAAGTTTCTAAAGGTCGAGATGTCCTTATTTTGGCTAAAGCTTTTTGAGTGATCCTTAGAATTTTAATTTTGTAATGCGCGTATTCGTTCTGCTGTATTAGCTAGGTTTTATTTATTTATTTCTATCTTTCTCTCCCTCTCTTTCTCTCTCGCTCTCGCTCTTTCTCTCTCTCTCTCGCTCTTTCTCTCTCTCTCTCGCTCTTTCTCTCTCTCTCTCTCTCTCTCTCT
>NC_091565.1:4359040-4364040 GCF_042767895.1 Penaeus vannamei | reverse complement strand
TTATAACCAACTGTTTTATATTTTTCATTCTTTAGTTTTCTGTAATTGTTCTTTTCTCTCTTATTCTTCGGATTCTTTTTTCTCTAGTTTGTTGATTCATCTTCCTTTGTTCTCCTTCTCTTCCTTTTGAGTTTCCCCTTCCTTAATTCCTTTTGTTCTTCTTCTTTCATTGTTTTGCTACTTCCCTTTATTGTATTATTTCTATTGTTCTTATTCGCTTTCATTTTTTTTTTCTCTATGAATCTCCTCCTCCATTTCATGTCCATTTATTTTTCTTTTTTTTTCTTTTTCTCTCTTTTTCTTTCTTTTCTTTTTCTCTTTCTCTTGTTTTGCATTTTTCTTGTTGCTTCTTGTATTGTAGTTCTTCTGTGTTACCTCTATTTTTTTCTCACTTTCTGTTCTCTTTTTGCTGTTATTCTTCTTCGCTCTCTGAATTTTACCTTCCTCTCCTTTCTATTCTCTTTTTCTATTTTCTTTTCTACTTTCCCCTAAGTTATTGCTGATTCGTTATGTTGACAATCGCTTTTTAATTAAGCTTTTTAATTAAGCTTTTCTTAGCGATAAATCTCTATAACATTTAGCATGAAAAAATCTACCTGTATGTATTGCTATTGTAATACAAAAAAATTACATAGAATATGTTTTCTCTTTAATTTTGAGTATTTCTATTTCTACCAGATATGGAAAACAATAAGGCATAAATTTGGATATGCAAATGTATATATAGTTTTTATTTCTTTCATTTTTTTCTTTTTTTTTTTTTTTTTTTTTTTTTGATGGTAAACAAAAAAGAAAACATAAAAAATAGGCAAATGTATATATAGTTTTTATTTCTTTCATTTTTTTTCTTTTTTTTTCTTTTTTTTTTGAAGATGGTAAACAAAAAAGAAAACATAAAAAATAGGCAATAACTCGTACGATAGCCTTACACGAAGAAAGTAATGAAATATACCACATTTTCCTACATTTTCCAGATGAAACAAGTATGGAAGTTATTTGATATTAATTAGATCATCTCCAAAAGGATTATAATCGCTCCTTCAAAATCGGTGTTATTCTTAAACCGTAGATTTTGCCTTATTTCTCGGATAAATGTTTATTCTTAAGCTCAACAATAATCACTTGATTTACTTATTCTCAATCTCCCTTTTCTACTTATCTACCTTTAATTCTTTGTGTTTCTGTGTATATATAATCTTTAATCGGTTGTTTGTGTTGTTTTTTTTTCTGTTTACTAAACAACAACATATATATCATCAACTTCTTCACTAATATCATTATTTTCAATTGAATTTATCATCTACGTACAAATCTTCAAGCCATCTTTGTTTTAAAAACATTAAACCACATCCATATCAAATTTCTAAAAAAAAAAAAAAAAAAAAAAAAATCAACCTAAAACACTAACCAGAAAAAAAGATACAGAAAAGTCAAAAATATTTCCTCATACAAGTCTGCAATATCTCAGACTGATGCAAATTGATGTGGCGGATATATAAGGCATTACAAAGGACTAAGGAAAGTATATGCCTATAGTGCGTGCAGGAAATGTATCTCGCTTTCTAAAATTCCTTCGTGTGCATTTGTTAGTGAGTGAAAAGCACGAGGAAATCTGTTTTGCAATCTGTAAGTTTTGGAGTAAATTGTAAATAGCTTTTTTAGTCTGGTTATCATGATTATTCGGTGTCTGTTTTTTTTTTTTTTTTCTCTGTCTATCTTGCTCTCTATCTTTCTTTATTTCTCTCTCTGTCTATCTTTCTATTTCTCTCTCTCTCTCTCTCTCTCTCTCTCTCTCTCTCTCTCTCTCTCTCTCTCTCTCTCTCTCTCTTTCTCTCTCTCTCTCTCTCTCTCTCTCTCTCTCTCTCTCTCTCTCTCTCTCTCTCTCTCTCTCTCTCTCTCTCTCTCTCTCTCTCTCTCTCTCTTTATATCCCACCCCCTCTCTTTCTATCACCCTATCTATCTATCTATCTCTTCCCTTCTCTCTCTCACACACACACAGTATCAATTCCTGCTCACACATCCCTCACTCCTCGTCCCTTAGTGATAGTCGACCTTCAATCTATTAAGAAACCGTAAGTGTGGTAGGTTTGTTTTGATGTTTTATATTGATTAAAAGGTTCAAGGTCGCTTTTTCTCTGAGCTTTTATCTCGAGCTGATGTCATGAAAGTCTAAGTCAGTTCCTTTCTTTATTTTTTTGAAAGAAAGAGAGAGAGAGGGAGGGATAGAAAGAGAGAGAGGGGGGGAGGGATAGAAAGAGAGAGAGAGAGAGGGGGGGAGGGATAGAAAGAAAGAGAGAGGGGGGAGGGATAGAAAGAAAGAGAAAGAGAGGGATAGAAAGAGAAAGATGGATTTAGAGAGAGAGAGAAACTTGGAAAGTTTAATTTTCTCTTCTCCTTTTCTCGGCTTTCTTATCTCCTGCTTTTGTTTTATCTCTGTCTCTCCTTTTTCTTGTCTATCTCCTCCTTACCTCTTCTTCCATTCTCATTCCTCTTCCCTTCCTTAATCTTCTCATCTTGTTTTCCTATCCTCCTCCTTTCCCTTTCTCCCCTTCACATTCTCTCCATCTCTCTTCTTTACCCTTTCTGTCTCTCTCCTTCTACTTCCGAAGAGAATGCGTGAGAAGGAGATACAAAGAAATGATGAAAGGGAGGAGGAAGGGAGGAAGGATCGTTGGAAGAGTAAGGAAAAGGATTAGAAGAGGAGGAATAGAGAGAGGGAAAGGGAAGTGAAAGATCCAAAGAAAAGGGGGAGAAGAGGAAAGTGATGAAAGGGGAAAAGGAGGAAAGTGGATGCGAAAAGGGGATAAAGGAGTGCGCGATGAAAGCTGATAGGAAGGAAAAGGAGGAAAAGTGATAAGCAGAAGGGAAAAGTGAGCAGTGCTGCATAAAAGGGGGAAAGGAGGAAGGGAAGTGATAAAGAGGTATAAGACATAAAAGGGGAAAAGGGAAAAGGAGGTAAGTGATAAAAGGGAAAAAGGAGGAAAGTAATAAAAGGGAGAAAAGGAGGAAAGCGATGAAAGAGGAAAAGGAGGAAAGTGATGAAATGACGATCCTCGACGCCAGTAAGTCTCTCCCTTACACTAATTACCTCTGGCTTACCTTAATTGCTTTTCTTAATTGCTATCTGGTAATTAATCGTTTCTTTCTTATCAATTAACGAGTACCGGAAGAAACTGTCGGGGTTTGTTTGTTTGGTTTAATTAGAGGGTTTGAGAAATAACACCTCGTCTGCTCTCTCACTCCCCTCTTTCCTCTTTTATCATTTATTTCCTTTTCCTCCTTTTATCACTTTCCTCCTATTCCCCTTTTATCACTTTCTTCTTTTTCCTCTTTTATCACTTTCTTCTTTTTCCTCTTTTATCACTTTCTTCTTTTTCCTCTTTTATCACTTTCCTCCTTTTCCCTTTTATCACTTTCCTCCTTTCCCCCTTTTTATCACTTTCCTCCTTTCCCCTTTTATCACTTTCCTCCTTTCCCCCCCGTTTATCACTTTCCTCCTTTTCCTCTTTTATCACTTTCCTCCTTTTCCCTTTTATCACTTTCCTCCTTTTCCCCTTTCTTTCACTTACCTTCCCCTCTCTCCATTCCCATTCTTCTAATCTTTTTCCTCACTCTTCCAACGACCCTTCCCCCCTTCCTCCAGCCCTCATATCCGCCTCATTAGCTTCCCTTCCTCCCTCTTCAATCTCTTCCCCCTTCCCTCTCCCTCATTCTATCCCCTGTCCCTCTCCCCCAACCTCCTCTCTCCCCACTTCTCACCTTCCCCTTATCCTTCTCTTTCCCCTCTCTCCCCTCTCTCACCCTCCGCATTTCCCCTTCTAATCCTCTCCTTCCCCCTTTCTCTCTTCTCCTTTTCCTCCTCCTTCCCTCTTCCCCTCTTCCTCCTCCTCCTTCTACCAAGTCTCCCCCCACCCCCATCCACCCCCACTCCTCCCCTGCTCTCTCCTTCCATCTTCTCACTACTCATTCCTATTAATTTTCCTTCCCCTCTTAATATATATATAAAAAAAAGTCTGAATATGAGTTTGCAAAGTTGATAGCTATTGCAGAGTGTGATTATGACCAGCCAGGTTATGGATTCGCATGATCCAAGGGGGGACTAAGATAAAATACGTTACGTGGGAAAAGAAAACGGGAGTATATTGTTTATTTTGTTGTTGTTGTTTTTTTTTTTTGTTTTGTTTTTTGTTTTTTGGTTGATTCATTTTTTTTGTCTCACTCTCTCTCTCTCTCTCTCTCTCTCTCTCTCTCTCTCACTCTTTCTCTGTCTCCCTCACTCTCTTTCACTATCTCTCTCTCTCTCTCTCTCTCTCTCTCTCTCCCTCACTCTCAGTCTCTCCCTCTCTCTCTCCCTCTTTCTCCCTCTCTCCCTCTTTCTCCCTCTCTCTCTCTCTCCCTCTCCCTTCCTCCCCTCTCCCTCCCTTCTTCCCTCTCCTCTCCCTCCCTCCTTCCCTCTCCTCTCCCTCCCTCCTTCCTCCCTCCTCCCTCTCCTCCTTCCCCTCTCCCTCTCCCTCCCTCCTTCCCTCTCCCTCTCCCTCCCTCCTTCCCTCTCCCTCTCCCTCCTCCTTCCCTCTCCCTCTCCTCCCTCCTTCCCTCTCCTTCTCCCTTTTCCCCCTCCTCCTTCCCTCTCCCTCTCCCTCCCTCCTTCCCTCTCCCTCTCTCCCTCCCTCCTTCCCTCTCCCTTTCCCTCCTCCTTCCCCTCTCCTCTCCCTCCCTCCTTCCCTCTCCCTTTTTCCTCCTTCCCTCTCCTCTCCCTCCCTCCTTCCCTCTCCCTCTCCCTCCCTCCATCCACCCTCTCCCTCTCCCTCCCTCCTTCCCCTCTCTCCTCTTCCCTCCCTCCTTCCCTCTCCCTCCCTCCCTCCTTCCCTCTCCCTCTCCCTCCCTCCTTCCCTCTCCCTCTCCTCCCTCCTTCCCTCTCCTTCTCCTCCCTCCTTCCCCTTCACTCTCCCTCTCCCTCTCACACTCTCTCCCTTCCCTCCCTCCCATTTCTCCTCCTTCTC
>NC_091565.1:4351540-4354040 GCF_042767895.1 Penaeus vannamei | reverse complement strand
TTATTATTATTATTATTATTATTATTATTATTATTATTATTATTATTATTATTATTATTATTATTATTATTATCATTATCATCATCATCATTATTATTATATTGTCATCATTATCATTATCATTTTCGTTAATATTATTGTTATTCTTCCATTACATATCGTCTTTATCATCATCATTAATATTGTTATAATTATCATCATTAGTATTATCACCATTATCATTATTCTTATCATTATCATTATTGCTATTATCATTATCTTTATTACTATTGTTATTATCATTACTATCATTTGTTATTATTAGCATTAGCATTATTATCATTACTATTATTATAATCATTCTTGTAGTTCTTGTTGTTACTATGTTATCAATATTACTATTACTATTATTGTTATTATATCATTATCATTATTATTATCATCATTATTATCATTGTCATTATTGTTATTATTGTCATCATTAACAATATCATCATCAGTATTATTATCATTACCATTATTCATTATTACTATTGTATATTTCTGTATCCATTATTACCATCATTATTACCATTATCATAATTATTATTTTCATAAATATCATTGCTATTATCCGTACTTTTAATGTTATCATCATCATTTTTATATCATCATTATCATTACTTTAATTATTGTCATCCTTATCATCTGTATATTATCATTATCACCCTTATTATCATCATTATCATCATTATTACCATTATCATCAAAATCATCGCTATTTTCATCATCATAATCGCCATTATTATCATCATTATCATCATTATTACCATTATTATCATAATCATCGTTGTTATCATCATCATTATCACCATTATTATCATCATTATTACCATTATTATTATAATCATCGTCATTATCACCATTATTATCATCATTATCATCATTATTACCATTATCATAATCACCGTTGTTATCATCATCATTATCACCATCATTATCATCATTATTACCATTATTATCATAATCATCGTCATTATCACCATCATTATCACCATTATCATCATCATCATCATCTTTATCACCATCACCATCTCCCTGTCAACATCAACATATCCTCATCACCATTGTCATCACCATCGCCAGAGGCTCAGCCACTGTCACATGGCGTGGTCAGGTGTCATACCTCAAATGTCACTCATTCTTATTGGTCATATGACAGAGAACCCTGTTGGATTTCCTGTGATTTATGTTGTATGTGTTATGTTGTTTATCATTTGCTTGGCTGTTATGTTGTTTATGGGAGGGGGGAAGGGGGAGAAGAAGGGTTAAGGGAGAGAGGGAGGGAAGAGGAGGGAAGAAGGAGGGGTTGAAGGGAGATGGGAAGGGGGAAAGGAGAAAGGGGGAAAAGAAGAGAGAGAAGTGGAAGAAAAGAGTGTTGTAGTGTTGTTGGTAATGGTGGTTTGTTTTGGGTGTTGTATTGTATTTCTATTTTTGTTGTTGTTGTTGTTGTTGTTGTGGCTGGTATGGTAACATTGGCGATGGTGAAAATGATAACAATGATGGTGACGATGCTGATAAAATAATTGTAATTATAATGATTATAATTATTATTATGATTATAACAATGATAATGATAATAATAACAATAGTGATAATAATAAAACACACACACAAACATACACACGAATGCAAACAAACAAACACACATCCCCTCTCCTTCACACACACACACACACACACACACACACACACACACACACACACACACACACACAAACACACACACAACTCCCCCCCCCACACACACACAAACACACACACAACCCCCCCCCCCCACACACACACACACACACAACCCACCACCACACACAACTCCCAGACCCCATCCCACCCCCACCTCATCCACCCCCCACCAAACCCCACCACTAGTACCCCCCACCCCCCCACCCCACCCCCACCACCCCCACCCCACCACCCCACCACCAGCACCCCCTCCCCCCACCCACCCCCACCCCCACCAGAATACCACCCACCCCGTCAATAAATCACCGGCAACATGACATTTACTCACGAGTCGAAACGGGACAAAGACCAGCTGGCCCGACGCTCGCCACTTAAGGTGCCAAGGTAAGTGGTATAACGAACACTTTTACGCTCGTTATGCGCACGTACGCTCGTTTCTCGTTTCTGGCTGGCTGGCGTTGTGCGTTTGGAAAATTGTTATCGCAAGAGGGTGAATGGAGAATGGAATAAAGGGGGTTAGAGAGATGAGGATAAAATATGAATGAATGTGTAAAGGTAAATGTAAATGAATGAGGATATAATGTGAATATGTAAAGGTAAATATAGATAAAAAAAAATAGATTATATCATTTTCATTGTTAAATAATAATTGTTATTATTTTTATATCGTTATCATTTTAACCTCAACGAAAAGGAGGGAAGGAGAAAGGAGGTAAGGAAAGAGAGAGAGAGAGAGAGAATGAAATAGAAAATGTTATAGTAAGTGTATGAATGGAGAATTAAATAAAAGTTTAAA
>NC_091565.1:4328025-4330525 GCF_042767895.1 Penaeus vannamei | reverse complement strand
TTATCATTATCATTATTGTTTTTGTTACTTATTATCATTATCATAATCATAATTATTACTAGAATTAGCATTGTTATTATTACCATCATCATTATCATCATTATTATCATATATATATATATATATATATATATATATATATATATATATATATATATATATATATATATATATATATATATATATATATATAGTATATGCATATATATATATATATATATATATATATATATATATATATATATATATACATAATATTCATAGATACATAAATATATATATATATATATATATATATATATATATATATATATATATGTACTTATATATATATATATATATATATATATATATATATATATATATATATATATATATATATATGAAATGAAACTAGCCACAGTGAGAATTGAAATGGATCCATTTCGGATTTTGTCTAAAGAGGAACTCGTGAAGAGTACAGTTCACATTGTAGTTTCATTTTCTATTTGTGTACACGTTATTGTGTTTGTGCTTGTGTTCATATATATATATATATATATATATATATATATATATATATATATATATATATATATATATATATATATATTTATCTATCTATGAATATTATATATATATATATATATATATATATATATATATATATATATATATATATATATATATATATATATATATATATATGCGTGCGCGTGTGTGTGTGTGTGTGTGTGTGTGTGTGTGTGTGTGTGTGTGTGTGTGTGTGTGTGTGTGTGTGTGTGTGTGTGTGTGTGTGTGTGTGTGTGTGTGTGTGTGTGTGTGTGTGTGTGTGTGCATCTCTCTCTCTCTCTCTCTCTTCTCTCTCTCTCTCTCTCTCTCTCTCTCTCTCTCTCTCTATATATATATATATATATATATATATATATATATATATTCACGCACACATTTCTCCCCCCCCCCTCTTCCCTTGCTCATCCCTCGAGGGCAGGACAAGCACACCGCCGCAAGCAAATAAGGGAGACACAAAAGCAGGGAGAGGGGGACGTCAGACCTTAAGAAAGCGCATATAAATCACCCTTATGGAGGAGGACAGAACGAGGCAGCAATCCTTTGTTTTTTTCTAATAATTCCTTCTTATTTTTCTCCTATTTTCTCTTTTTCTTTATTTCTTTCGATTCTCTTATGCAGACAGTATAAGTAGAATTTTTTTTTTTTTTTTTTTTTTTTTTTTTCAATTCCTTTATAGAAGAAGGCAGGATAAGGATTACTCTTTTTTCTTATTTCTTTTTTATCATTAATTCTCCTTTTTCTTACTTTTAGTTATTTTGTATAAATTACAGAGGATTTGCGTGTTGTTCTTCCGTTCTCCTTGTGTTATTTGCTTCGTTATAACAATCAGTGTAATGAAACAATGAACCAATTATTTTGATAACGGTGTAAAAGAAAAATAACAATTATCACAATTTCGCAAGTGTTCAGTCCAGGTATTCTTAAGGCAGGTAGGTAACACGAAGTGAATACGCACCTTCCCCCTTCTTTCCTCTTCTCCCTTCTCCTCTTCCCTTCTCCCCTCCCCATTTCTCCCTCCCTTCTCTTCCCTGTCCCCTCACCATTTCTCCCTCCCTTCTCCCCTCCCCATTTCTCCCTCCCTTCCCCCTCCCCATTTCTCCCTCCCTTCTCCTCTTCCCTTCCCCCTCCTCATTTCTCCCTCCCTTCTCCCTCCCTTCTCCTCTTCCCTTCCCCCTCCCCATTTCTCCCTCCCTTCTCCTCTTCCCTTCCCCCTCCTCATTTCTCCCTCCCTTCTCCTCTTCCCTTCCCCCTCCTCATTTCTCCCTCCCTTCTCCCTCCCTTCTCCTCTTCCCTTCCCCCTCCTCATTTCTCCCTCCCTTCTCCCTCCCTTCTCCTCTTCCCTTCCCCCTCCCCATTTCTCCCTCCCTTCTCCCCCTCCCCATTTCTCCCTCCCTTCTCCCCTCCCCATTTCTCCCTCCCTTCTCCCCTCCCCATTTCTCCCTTCCCTTCCCCCTCCCCATTTCTTCCTCCCTTCCCTTCCTTCTCCCCATTTCTCCCTTCCCTTCCCCCTCCCCATTTCTCCTTCCCTTCCCCCTCCCCATTTCTCCCTCTCTTCCCTTCCCCCTCCCCATTTCTCCCTCCCTTCTCCCCTCCCCATTTCTCCCTCCCTTCTCCCCTCCCCATTTCTCCTTCCCTTCCCCCTCCCCATTTCTCCCTCTCTTCCCTTCCCCCTCCCCATTTCTCCCTCCCTTCTCCCCTCCCCATTTCTCCCTCCCTTCTCCCCTCCCCATTTCTCCTTCCCTTCCCCCTCCCCATTTCTCCCTCTCTTCCCTTCCCCCTCCCCATTTCTCCCTCCCTTCTCCCCTCCCCATTTCTCCCTCCCTTCTCCCCTCCCCATTTCTCCCTTCCCTTCCCCCTCCCCATTTCTTCCTCCCTTCCCTTCCTTCTCCCCATTTCTCCCTTCCCTTCCCCCTCCCCATTTCTCCTTCCCTTCCCCCTCCCCATTTCT
>NC_091565.1:4313025-4318025 GCF_042767895.1 Penaeus vannamei | reverse complement strand
ATTGTTGTTGTCATCATAACTATTAATATTATTGTTATTATCATTATTATTACTGTTACTCTTATTGTAATAATCACTAACATTACTAACAGTATTGTTATTATTATTATTATTATTATTATTATTATTATTATTATTATTGTTATTATTATTATAATTATTATTATTATTATCATTATTATTATTATTATTATTATTATTATTATTATTATTATTATTATTATTATTATCATTATTATTATTATCATTATTATCATTATCATTATTATTGTTATTATCATTTTCATTAATATCATTTTTATTATTATCATCACTATTATCATTACTGTTATCATTAATACTGATATCATTAATATCTTTCTTATTATCATAATCATTATCATCATTACTATCATTATCATTATTATTATTATTATCATTATTATTATTATTGTTGTTGTTGTTGTTGCTTTTGATATCATTATTATTATTATTATCATTATCATCAATATTTTTTTATCATCATCATTATTTTCATTATTGCCACTATCATCATTATCATTGAAATTATTATTATTATTATTTCTATTATCATTTTTGTTACCAACATTGTGGGCTTGTTTTCACAAGCTTTATTATTAGCGTTATGGTTAATCCCAATGTCGTACGTGAATTTAATCATTACTTAATGGTTAGTAGTAGTAGTACCATTGTCACAATCATTACCATTGTCGTTGTTACTTTTGCCTTTGTTAAAATCACAAACGTCTGTAGTATCATTTACGTTACGTAACCATTTTGTTATTGTCATTAGTAATACCAGTTCTACACAATTAAAGCAGCTGATTTTGGTTCATGTTAAATATTTTTCATCATTTTCATTTTGTTGTTGTTGTTGTGATTGTCAACAAGAACGATTTTGTAGAGGGTAAAAATTACACAATACCATATATCTTAATATCCCAAATGAAGATATATGAAACAAGTGTCTTATGCATGCTGTCCTATATAATAAGGTGTCTTCTCCTAGCATAGCAACATGAAACATAATCAATTTAGTAGTCTAAATAAATAATTAAAAAAAAATAAAAGCCTTTAGGCACGTGAAAGAAAAAAAACGTTCGGGCGTTCGTATCCCCTGAGTTCGCGCATGCGCATTGAACCTCCAATGTTTATTTTGATTTTTGTTTTGCCGCGAAAATGATCTTGGTTGGTGGAAATGACACTTCGTTTCAACGTCCTGCGCCAGTATTTGTTCCAGAACACAGAACTCTATCCACTAAGAAGGTAAGGAAGTGCGAGAAAGAGAGAAAGGCGAAATTAGATGAGAAATAAGAGAGAAAATAAAGATCTGATTTCGGCGCCCGGTATTCTCCCGTTGCGGAGCTGACCTTGAAATTCTGTTTTTGTTTTCGGGTTTTTCATTTCGTGGCCGTGAATTGTGTTTATTTTCCCATGCGTTCAGAATTTGATTTTGTATTTTCTTTTAGCTGAGTTGTGGAAATCGAATGCAAGATGTTTAATTATGAGCTTTTTAGATTTACCTGTAAAGGTAGATGAAGGCGCAAATGGTGTCCGATTTGAAAATGTTTACCAGATGATAATTTTAACCAAGAATGTTTATGGTTCTAGGTGTTTTCCCTCATTATTTTACAGTTACATATCAAGACAGTGTTGTTACTCTAAGAGTTAATATTAATCTGATTATTAATGGACATGTTACTATATGGAATTATAAATGGTAAGAAGTCAGTGGCATTACCTTTCAGACCTATATTTTTTCTTATTTTTTATGACTGTGTTCTCTCTAGATTCACTATATGTGATGCTTTACAATCTTAGCCCATTCTAATAGACTTATTAGTATTATCTTGCCAGATCATACATGGTTTGTTGGCATGCTTTAGAAAATTGGAGCGTTAATTTTTATTGTATGGATGCACAAAGTTAGGGCTAATTTTATATGATATTCTTGTAGATAAGAAGTTGCAGTTATGAAATAATCTGTAGACACGAACAATAGTACCACAAAGAAAGGAAAAAAAATCTTGCGGCAAGCGTCATTCTCAGCCGAAGTCCAGTTGGTACTCCCGAGTTTCAGCTCTATTAATGCTGTGCATACCGAGGTGAAGACAATGTTTCCCGAGGTGTGTTGGGAGGCAGAGCCCCCTATCAACCCTCCCCTCAGGCACACCCAGTGATGTGGAGTTGGGGACTTCGTCTCATACTGTAGAGAATCACTTATTAAAGAGTGCATTATCATGGGCAGAGTTGTGTGGTAGTTCATAAAATTTGTTTATATAAAAGATTACCAATACATTTTGGTAATTTTTTTCTAATAGTTGCACCATTCAGATAGTGATGATTTTGGTATCATTGAATTCCTCTCACTTACAGGTTTCCAAATATATGGATAGAACAGAAATACCCCAAACCCCCACATTCTTGGTCTGATAACAGGGTAGGGCATGTACTAGGGAAATTGCAGGGTAAAATACGAATAGTGTAAACAGAATTAATCATTGCATTGTCTGCTGCCCCCCAACCACCACTCAGGAAAACAAAGAATCCTCCATGTATTCATGGCAGGAGAGAGTTTACAACCACCATGCAGGAGCAACATTGCCAAGTCTGGAAAGGTATGAATGAGAACGAATATCTTCACAATACAAGAGATGTATTTAACCGGTTTCATGTATTTCTGACGAAGATATAATTGAAACCGGTTAAATACATCTCCTGTATTGTGAAGATATTTGTTCTCATTCATACCTTTCCACATTTGTCAACATGATTACAGTTCATTGCCAAGTCTGTCGAAAGCTCTCTCCTACCATGAGTACGTGCATTAGACAATATAGTGACTGACTGTGTAGGTTATTTATCTATTACCTTTCAATTTCCCTGGTACCTTTCATACCCTCCCCTGCTATTGGGGCCATGTTTGTCACTCATTGGGGATTAGGGGGCTTTTCACACAATAAATTCTACTTATATGCATTGTAGACAGTGAGAGGAATCCAATACTACCAATGTTGTTGCAATCCATTAGTCATAACTTTTAGAAAAATTACCCAAACTTATTATGAATTATGATTTATGAATGACTTTACATTGGTGCATTTACATTCCAGTCTAGAGGTACGCCAAAATTTGCCCCACCCCCAAAAGCTCCAGTGAAGAGTTGTCCAGTCACAAGAATATTTCCGCGCATCAGCGACTACGACCGACCCCAGCCAGTGTCTTTCAGGGATGATTCCGACACATGTGAGTATCTTTGACTGTGAAGCAGAAAAAAAAACAGGATTTATGTTGTGAATAAGAAAAGTTGAGGAGGTTGGAATTTTGAAGGAATGATTGTTATAGTGCTAACAATTTATCTTTATCAGACTGAAAGCCATTAACAATTGGTAATGTATTCTCTGTTTCTCCTGACAGCTTTTATCGTACAGAGTCCACTGTATAGTGCAGAAAAAACAGCACTTTACTTTGAACAGTGTTATGCCATTGAAGAGAAACTTGGCGTAGGTTCCTTTGGTGAAGTATACCGAGTCCGAAGTAAAGAGGATGGGAGACAGTATGCATGCAAACGAACCCTGTTAAGATTTCGAGGGGAAGGTGACAGGTAAATATATATGTCAGACTGATTCTTGCGAAAGCATATTTTAGTCGTGTACATAATTTGTTTACTTTTTTATGCATGAGGTATCTGCTACCTGATTTTTCAGTGCCAGTCATCATTAACGCTAAAAGGATAAGGAATTGCATAGCTGTGTGTGTATGTGCACGCACATGCATGACAGGTGAAAATGCAAGACTCAAAATTCTGTAATAAACAAGTGATAAAATGAGCAAATAAAATGCCTTCGGTCACTTTTGTTATATGAATCATATGCTCTCAATACATCAGTTTTAATTCATTTGCACCCACAGAATGGAAAGAAAGTCAGTATTTCATAATATAGAAGCAAAAGGATTTACTGTTGTATGATGTGTAGCAGACATACATACAAAGTATGACAGCTACTGTACATCATTTTGAAGGGGTTTAATAGTTCATTTGTATATATCACTTGATGTTCTTTTCAGAGTAAAGTCATCATCTAATCATGCCTTTCTCTATCTACAGGCGGAGGAGAATGGAGGAAGTCCAAAAACACGAGAAACTCCCAAAGCACAAAAACTGTGTCGAGTTCTATCGTGCTTGGGAAGAAAGGCAACACCTGTATCTTTTGACAGAAGTGTGCCGCACATCACTAGCAGACATGGCTGAAGACAGACATGATCTTCCAGAGAGTGTTGTTTGGGATTATCTAGTCGATTTGTTACAGGTATGAGAGAAACATACAGACAGACCTTCTGAAGCAGTAGTAGAAAAAGGAACTAATTATATTTAACCTCTGGAGTATATATTTAACCTTTTTGGATCATTATATGTTTTCTCTTCTCTGTAATTTGTAGAGAAACTTTCTAAATTATGCCTTACACTTCACTGGTTAGCAAAGTCTAATCCCAGTGATCACATTAGTATTACTCTTCACATCATTGATCAATTGGTTTCAGGGTTAATTGCAACCATATTTATCCATACTCTGAAAGTATTCATGCCAGATGTGTAACTGATTTTATATATTTATTCTTATTTTCTAGGGTGTAAGCCACTTACACAAACATCATTTGGTGCATATGGACATCAAACCAGAAAACATATTTATTGGCTACGATGGGCTATGCAAGCTTGGCGACTTTGGTCTAGTCATTGAAACATCTCAGGTAATATATTAACTATTCTTAATCATTTTGAATGTCTTTAAGATTGTGTGAGATTTGTTATATGATCTGATTATTGTTTGTTTATTGTTATTGTGTGTGTGTGTGTGTGTTTTTAAATTGTTTGCTACTTTTTATATTTTTCATTGATATAAACACATGCCACACAGTTTGAATTATGTTTGGAAAAAATTAAGAATTGGAATATTCCTTATTCAGCAGAATTTGTTTTAAAATTTTTTAAATTTTTT
>NC_091565.1:4301967-4312525 GCF_042767895.1 Penaeus vannamei | reverse complement strand
TGAAGAATAGAAAAGAATTTTTGTGTGTGCTGTGCCTTTGGTTTGAGGTTGATTCAGGTGCATTTCTTGGAATTCTATGAAAAGATGATGTAAAACTTTGTTGTAAGAAGAAAAAGGTGCACAAGGATTGCTCTGAAGGAACTAATTGCATTTAGAATATTAACATGAAGTTTACATTCCACCTGATTATTTTACTGTGAACAGAATCCAGTTACTAACTAGAAGAAAGGAACTTCTGTATAGATTATGTCATGGTTTAAGTAGACATGGAAATTTGCTGCTTAAAGAGAAATTTTG
Source organism: Penaeus vannamei (assembly GCF_042767895.1). NCBI lineage: Eukaryota > Metazoa > Arthropoda > Malacostraca > Decapoda > Penaeidae > Penaeus > Penaeus vannamei. The sequence continues at coordinate 4,312,228 of NC_091565.1, read as the reverse complement.
TATAAATATGCAGATGAAGAATTTCATGCAGCTGTGTAAGGAGTGTGCTTGTGTATATTTGTATTCCTCGAGAGTGTTTGGGAGTATGTGTTGGGTGTTTATATATGCCACTTGTCTAATCCAATGAGCCAAGATTTTTGTGATTTATTTTGTGTTCATGAAGGTCAGAACATTGTATGAGTAATGTGGTGCTTCTCTCCCTATTTTGCATGAATATCTTTTGTACTTTCTTTTTCCCACTCATGAATGAGAAGAAAAGTTTTGTCAGATATGCTACAGGCTTTGATGATGGGAGATGAGTAAATGTGTCACTTATATAACCATATGTGGATTTATGTTTAGGAATCACTAGTTATTGTTCATACCTTCATTTTGATTTTCATATCTATTCAGTGATATTTTGGGAAAATACATCTCGAGTTCATGGCATTTATTAGTATTTAGTGATGTCCCAGTGCACATCAGGGGTATAAGATATTACTCATAATGTTTGGCTCTGCAGATCGTTAATTGCAAATCCATATATATTTTCTTGAGAGTGATATCTCAGCCTAGATTACAAATTTTGCAATGTTTTAGTCTAATTGGAATTTTCATTCCAAGCGTATGTTACCCTTAAGAAAAAAAAAAAAATGTCCATTGATACTTTGACTAATCATTATAAGATTGGAAGTCTACTTATTTCTGTAGCATAGATAAAGATAAGTCATTACTGTCTATCTAATGTTAATACATGTACCCCATTATCATATTTTACCAGTGTTTATGTAAAAGTTGAACTCCCGCAAAGTGCCCTTCAGTAAAGTGTTCACAAACTGCAAGAAAGTGTAAAGTGAAGAATGCTTTAAATATGATGAAAACACAAATTATGAAATGGTCGGAAGGAAGTGTATGTGTATGCGTATCTGAAAAAATCAGAAACTTTCTGGAAGTGAACTTGAGTGTGAAAAGCAATTGAAAATAGCAATAACAAGTGTTTTCAACTTTAGAATTGACTAGGTTTACTATTAGCTTGCTCATATGTACATAATTTTTCTTATATATTAGGTATTGTTGTCAGATATATTCTTATTTACCTTTAAAAAAAAAACATATATCTCTAAATTACTGATCTCATCTTCAATATTTATCCTTAACTGATAGTTTCAGCTTGGATAAGATTGGTTAACAAGACGGAGAATAAACATGTTTTTAGGTTTGTTCGTTGGTTGTGCAATGTGAGAAGAAATGGTTGAAGCTGTGAATATTATATATTTGGAAGAGATAAGAAGTTGTTTGATTGAATACCTTTATAGTTGTTTACTAGAAACAAAATAATGTCTTGCACATCTATTTGTTTAAGACATTATCATTAACTTGAAACAAAAAAAAAAATAGATAAATAAAACTGAGAAGAAGAGGAACTTCAAAACTCATAGAGATTAAGCTTTGGGATATAGCACAATGTAGCTAAATGATTAAGTTATTAAAGATATTAATTTCAGGGAGACTAATTACAATATTAGTAATAGAATCAGATGTTAGTTCAATTATAAATACATATGAAATATGATAGACGTTTTGCAAAAACATTCAGTTTCTTTAATTATTCTCTTCAATTATTAAGGAAAATTAAGGATTTAGATGAGTCAAGAATGATATCCTAAGTTGAAATGCACATTGTGAAAATTTGAATTCAGGATATGACATTTGTAAATACAACAACCCAGCTATATGAAAATTACTTTGAAGTTTCAAAGGTTCAACCATTTAAAGACAGTAGTTCAAGATGGACTTAAACTTGTTCAAGTTAAAAAATATATATGTATGAAAGGGGTTATCTCATGCAAATGTCAACGTGTCTATTCCCATGAGACTAGTTGGATTGGGATATTTGAAGAGTATTGCTTAATATCACTGCATGTTTTAATGCATTTACATTCTTCTCTTAGATTTATGTGTAATACCAGATAAATGAAAAGTGAAGGGGGGGGAGGCATGGAAAGGGGGAAGATCAAATAAAAGCAAGAAGTGAACACAAATAGGGAAGAGAGATATAATTGCAAACTGCAAATAATTGGCAAAGGAAAGAGAAAGATAGACAAATGGGAAACCAAACAGACAGACAGACTTACATGGAGAGAAAAGTATTCATAGATCATATGGAGGAGAGATGATTGGGACAGCTTTAAGTAATGTCTGTACATGTATCAGGATATAGATATTGATATATAAAGATATATGTATGATTACATATGAAAAATAAGTAAACATACTACAATATACATATATGTATATATGTAAATATATCTATATCTATCTATCTATCTATACATATATATATATATATATATATATATATATATATATATATATATATATATATATTTATATTTATATATATGTAAATATATATATATAAATATGTAAATATATATATATAAATATATATATATATATATATATATATATATATATATATATATATTTATATCCATATATATATATATATATATGCATATATATATATATATATATATATATATATATATATATACATATTTATACACCTATACATATATACATCCAAACATACATACATACATACATGTATGAATAATGTGTGTATGTATGTGAATATACATATATATATGTATATATATATATATATATATATATATATATGTATGTATATATATATATATATATATATATATATATATATATATATATATATGCATATGAATATATACATATGTATACAGACGCACACACACATATATGTATATATGTGTGTGGGTGTGTGTGTGTGTATAGATGCACACACATATACATACATACATTTATACACATATATATATGTATATATATATATATATATATATATATATATATATATATATATATATATATATATATATATATATATATATATATATGTGTGTGCACATGTGTATATATATATATATATATATATATATATATATATATATATATATATATATATATATGTATGTATGTATGTATATGAATATATACATATGTATACACACACACACATATATGTATATATGTGTGTGTGTGTGTGTGTATATATGCACACACATATACATACATACATTTATACGCATATATATGTGTATATAGATATATATATATATATATATATATATATATATATATATATATATATATATATATATATATATATATATATGTATATATATATATATATATATATATATGTGTGTGTGTGTGTGTGTGTAAATATGTATGTATGTATGAATGCATATATATATATATATATATATATATATATATATATATATATATATATATATATATATATATATATATATATATGTATATATATATATATATATATATATATATATATATGCATATGAATATATACATATGTATACACACACACACACACACGCACACACACATATATGTATATATGTGTGTGTGTGTGTGTGTGTGTGTATATGCACACACATATACATACATACATTTATACACATATATGTATATATATGTGTGTGTGTATATATATCTATGTGTATATATATATATATATATATATATATATATATATGTGTGTGTGTGTGTGTGTGTGTGTGTGTGTGTGTGTGTGTGTGTGTGTGTGTGTGTGTGTGTGTGTGTGTGTGTGTGTGTTTACACAATGCCAATTATATAACATCACACCCACACACACACATACACACACACACACACACACACACACACACACACACACACACACACACACACACACACACACACACACACACACACATATATATATATATATATATATATATATATATATATATATATATATATATATATATACTCCTTGATTATAGCACATATAGGCAATAATCTCCCACCAACATTTATAATTATGCCAGATATTCAAGTTCTCAGATTGTCACATCCCTTTTCAAAGCATTGACGCGATACATCACACCGATTATTTCCCTCCAACCCGCTTCAGATAATGAACTATAAATCTTCACATGAAACCCAAAAAGAAATAAGATCCCAACTGAAACAAGGATGAATAAAGGTGCCGTCACACTAACACTTTTTCCGTAATTTTTTTTGACAATTTTCCGAAATTTTGTCCATTTTTGAGCGAATTGTCGATTATCCAGTCAGACGATAATGATCGTTTCCGTTTGAAAACCTTTCCGTCAACTTTTTGAAGCCAAGCATAGTCAGTTCAAGAACTATATTCGAGAATGTTTGTATTCACGTTAAATAAAATTGTCAAAAGATTGACAGAAAAAGTGCAAGTGTGAGAAATCAAATAATACGGCGAGGCGAGAGGACGATTGCGCATCTCGCGGCTCACTCGTTCTTCTCCAGTTGGACCTTGCTGAGAGCGGTGAGTGATTCACGTGTTCTCGGCCAATTTCTTGTTTATTTCGCCTTTCTTGACGGAGTGAGTGGATATGGAAGAGGGAGAATAATGTAGGGGAGAGGGTTGATGAATGAGAAGAGGAGAGAAGTGTAAAATAAGGAGGGAATAAGGGATAAAAGGAGGAAAAACGTTGGGTGTTTTCATCCTGGCTCGCGCTGGCCATGCTTTCGCAAATGTTTTTCTTCACGAGTTTTTATCCTTCCTTGCTCTTCATTATTATTTTAAGAATGTGTTATTGGTTTATATAAAAGGAATTTAAGTCTTTTTGATACTAACGTGTGACGAAGTTTTAAATTGTGGTCAATACTCAGGAAATTTATAAAATGTTCCTGGTTTATGGACAACAAATTTAATAAATTCGTGTAAATCTTGCTTCTGTCCATGAAGAAAAATCCATAGAATAAGTCGATTCGTGTGTAAATTAAAAGCCTTATAATACCAGCACTTTTTCCGTCGATTTTTGCGTTTTCGTCTGAATTTGAGACTGTTGTCATTATGTACAGGCTTTTTGGATAACAAATTTAATAAATTCGTGTAAATCTTGCTTCTGTCGATGAAGAAAAATCCGTAGAATAAGTTAATTCGTGTGTGACATAAAGGCCTTATAACACAAGCACCTTTTTCCGTCAATTTTTGCGTTTTCGTCTGAAATTTGAGGCTTTCCGCAGGTATCTATTGCAAACGGAACATCTCCCAGACGAAAAAGGTTACGACTGTTCCTATCTGACTAATTGCCGACTTGATCTCGAGCTGCGAAGGATCTTTACGGCTTAAATGTATTTATTGATAAATCCGATAGGACGAGTGAATGGAAACATATGTTAACATTATGGAACATTCATGTATACAATATCATAATATTTCTCTTAAGTAACTTGTGGAGGAATGTTCGTATGATTCCTGGGACCACACTCCGATAGCGCCGTGTTTGTTTACATGAGCAATGTTTGCTGCGCCGGTAATGTGATAGGATCAGTTGAGTTTCATACGGAAAGTTGTTTTGGGAACGCAGAAATTGACGGGAAAAGTTATAGTACGATATGCGTAAATTCAGTCAACAGAAACATTCCTGCAGGAGAGTTCCATACAAACCATTAAACAGTGTCCATGTGAATGGAAAGTGGGATTGCCAGTTGATGCTTATTTTCAATGATTCGGAAGCACAAGAACCATACTAGCTATTAAGTGTTCTAACAAACTACTTTCCTTAACCCTCTGTCAACTGGTGGCATCGAATCATGACCCCTCCCACGCTGTCAGAACATCATATGGAGCTTGTTTTTTCTCTGATAGTAACGGCATCATTTGTATGGTTAAACTTTTAGGAAATAGCACCTAAAGTGAAGGTAACCATTTAGATTTATATTTTGGGTATAGGTTGCTTATAACGACGTGCGGATATAGAGGGAAAAGGATACTGCCATCATAAAGAGCATAAGTAGTAGTCATAAGCAACATAGTTTACGCTGCAGTGGCCTAATATTCTCCATTAAATCATGAAAATACCCCATCCATATCACCGCTCGGTATAAATCGCTCATCTTGCATATCTTACCAAGAAAAATAAAACGCCAACAGCCTAACTCATGACTGCAATATCCCAAGCAGTACATATGTTACTAGGTGCTTCTCAAAATTATATTTTTACTAATTATTAGTGTCTTCTGTTACATATTTATGCTTTTAAAGTTATTAATATTGTTATACATCAGATACGTGTTTTAAGATTTATCAGTACAGTTCTTTAGAATCTGCGCATTGTACATTTCAGCCTTTCCATGAGCTTTGACAGTTCACCGCCCATTCCGTGTCCAAAGGCTGGTGAGAAATGTTGTGTTTCCAGTGTTGCATTGATTCTGGGTTATTCTTGTTGACTATATAATGGCAACAGAGAAGAAATAGACTTTTGTAACAATCCTAGTTTTTCTGAGTCCATCAAGAGCCCCAAATACTGAAAAAGAATAAAAGAAAAAATAAATTTTAAAAATTAAATTAAATTATATTAAAAACGAAGAAATCCTGACCATAGAATACCTTGCACTCTACTATCCATCAGAATTATGCTGTGGGTACAACCGCAACCCCACCCCACCCCACCCCACCCCACCCCATTAGCTAGAATTTTGGCCCCTATAATAGTGGAGGGCATGAAAGGTATGAGGGGAATTATGGGGTGAAATATGAATAATATACACTTGATATTCTTTGAGTTCAAAAGTTTTAGTCATCAGTATAAGAAATAATATGCAGACATGAATAGGGATGCCATAAATGAAGACAGGTTGCAGAAAGTACCGCTTACAGCTTAACTCTACTTGGGCCTCCTGAATTTCAGCCAGTCATAGCAATTTAGATTGACTGAATAAAGTTTGCGAGTTGGTGTTAGGGACTTAGTCTATGGTGTGGATACTGCAAAGAATTACCATAACTATTGAATGGGAAATAATTATTAAGCAGAAAGATTTTAACACAGTATTACCAAACCTAGATCAAACTTTTCTTGCAGTTAGGTAGTGAGAGGCAGTATACTAACCTTTGTGCAGTCATACATCATGGCTTTACATGAACTCCATAGTGGCTAGTCATCTAGGAAGTCAGCTGAGGGTGGACAGCTGCCAATAGCTTGCAGAGAACCTATCATTTATCATTGAGAGTGGATTTTAGGCTCATGATTGGATTGCTGTCTGCTCATTGAGTAAGACTGACTTCTATGACCATGTAGGTCGTAGAAGTCAGTCGAACTTTCTTCCAATAGATTTTGTGGACACTCGCATCTACCAAAAGCATTTGCACTTGTAGCACTCCATTAGCCAAATAGGCCAACAAACCTCCAATACAGACATACTGGTATGAATGAGTCTTAGACCTTCGTGGCAGTTTATTACAAAATAAGGAACCAAGCAAGGTGCTATCTTGCCCAAATACATGTGAGGGAATTTTGTTTTGCTGGAGCACAAAATGCATGGAGAACTTGGCACAAGCTTGAGACTACATGACTTGGGTTGAAGGATCTTTGTCACAGATAACAGCAAGTTTCAAGTGGATATTTTTAAAATGCTACAAATTATAAGAAAAATCCACTTTTAACCCACTAACGACCGTGTCCCTCACATGATACACCCGAAAAAAATAAACATTGCCCGGCTTCCCACCAGTGTGACACTATATTGGGGCTCACGCTCCGATGCAGCAGCGGGCAGAGTCCAGGCCAGCCCCGCGCGCTGATTTTGTAGCCGCCCGGAATCTTTTATTTTCGGTTTCAAAATATACCGGCATTAATGGGTTAAAGAATTCTCCTGTTGATTTCTTACTTCCTTGTAGACATATCTTCAATAGCAGTAAGCTGGTGTGGCCATAAGCATAAATGAAATTACCCTTTATTGGAAGGAGTATAAGCAAAGACGCAGATGTATATCATATATTAAGGCCAAGCAAGTATAATGTGAGCCTGTAATTGATGTAACTAATTTTATATTTTCTGTAGAATGGATTTGCTAGTGGTTTAGCAGTGGAATGTATTAGGTATCTGGTGATTTTACCCAACATCTCTGGACAAAATGTAGGTTAGAACTTTACATTTAGTAATTGACTCCTGTAATATATATATAATATAATTTTTAAATGTGATGGTTCACCTCGGCATCTGCAGAGGTAAAGGAAAAATCTAAGCTGGTGACCAATATCATAAAAAGAAAGGATCAATTGTGAAAGTAAACCCAGAATTGCATTGGGAGAGAAAGCTTCAGTAATTGAAGCATTCACCACAGCCTTTATATCCTTGGTACTCCAAACCTCCATTATGTATCTGCATACAAGAGGGGTTGTAGACCTTCCTGACTTTAGTTGTTATTGTAAGAATATGTACAAAACCTTTGCTGGATCATCTAAAAAGTGGTGCATTGAATATAGTTCAACTTGTCATCTGAAGTGACTGATGACATATGGAATGATATAAAGCTGGAATTTACTGTAGAAGGGTGTAGGGACACTAGTAAGTTTTTAAAAGTAAGGTGCCTGATTTGCATTTGATAGTTCTAAGCACAATATAAGAAGTCTAACAGTAAGATGGAGAGAATGATACTCCTGTTATGCCTCGCAACTTATCATTTCTCCTTTTGCCCTCCAGACAGGTAACCACTACAAGCACCATCATGCAGAACGACGCTGGTGAATACGTTGACCTGTACGTGCCCCGCAAGTGCTCGGCATCCAACCGCATCATCTATGCCAAGGACCATGCCTCCATCCAGATCAACTTTGCCGAGGTGAGCCCAAAAGCATGTAATTTTTTTTTATATATTTTGGGATAATTGATTCTTTTGCCAATTAGAAATTTTTAAGAAAGTAAGAGTCCCAATCTCCATTGTATATTGAAGAACTTGACATTTTCTTTACATTTTCTTCCAGGTTGATGAAACTACTGGCCGCATGACTGGACAGTACAAGACTTACGCCATCTGCGGAGACATCAGGAAGATGGTGGGTATAACGACAAATGGAATTCAGATGTTGACCAAGAATTTTTGGAATAATGGTCTTTATATTTGCATTATATATATATATATATATATATATTTTTTTTTTTTTTTTTTTTTTTTTTTTTTTTAACAGACATAACCCCATATCCTTTTGTGTTGCAAAACTAGATTTTATATTAGTTAAGCTTTCTTGTTACAAAAATTAAAGTATTAAATAGGAATACACAAATATCTTCAGAGTACTAATATATTTATTTTCCAAAGTTTACTTACCTCTTAGAGCCATGAATAAGACTGGAGTATAATGATTCTGTATATCATTTTATAGGGTGAATCTGATGATTGTCTTGCTCGCTTGGCAAAGAAGGATGGCATCTTACCTAAGTAAGTATATGACTTGTGTTGTCATACAATAGAAGGAAAGCATTAGGTTTCCTACTCTAGAAATTTAAAATGGTTTATAATTTTCCCTTCATGTGATGGGACTAGTTGGCCTGAACATAAATAATATCCTATGTCATTTGATTTATGAAGATAACCTGTATATGTAGTATTTAAAAATATTGATTGATCTTTATTTATTATATATTGCATATTATATTTCATATTTTATAATAATGATGCATTTTTTTTTGTTTCAGGAACTATTGAGGATAATAAAGTAAAATAAAGAGTGTACTGAATTTCATTTGAAAACCCTATTGTACAAAATATCTGGAATTTGGACAGTGAATTCAGGAATCTAAAAGAAACTATTTTCTATCTTCTATTCATTACATGCCATCTTTCATCTCAACTATATTTGATCAGTTATTCCGGAAATGAGAGATTTTTTTCAGTACTACATATAGAAATGTTTCATTGAGTTATGAATATTTGGCAAAATATTATACAAAGATGTGGACTAAAGTGTAGAAAAAAATTCATTGTTCACAGTTGTAGAGGGAAATAGTTTATCTCACCAAAAGATTATCATTACATTTGCTGTTTCATATAGATGGGTGTGAATATTGCCTGAAATATAGATTTCATTGAAAATGGAATACAAAAGTTATTTTTCATTACAAGCTCTGCTGTAAGGGAAAATACTGCACTCTGATGAAATAGTTTACTTCTCCAGAATTGAGTATGAACAGTTCTTGCAAGCAATTTTATACTAGAACAGACCAGAATCCAGGGGTTATGATGAAATATGGAATAAACGTAGTTGGGACCCACACTAAGTTTCTATTTTTAATAATGTATGAGGTACCTTGTACCTCTTATAAATTTGTGAGATTGAGAGATGAAACCCATGGTTTTCATACAACTGTGATCTGAGACTAATTCAGTTTTACATAAAGCAAAAATAATTTCCAACGTTTCCCTGGTG
>NC_091565.1:4286967-4289467 GCF_042767895.1 Penaeus vannamei | reverse complement strand
TCATTACTATTGTTATTATAACCATCACGATCAATATTATCATCATAATAATTTTCAATATCATTATCATTATTATATCACTGATAATTCACGATAATGATGGTGAAAAAGAAATGATAATGAATACTATCAGTAACAATGTTAGGGATGATGATTTAATATAGATAATATTAACAATAATATTCCAATAATTGTTTCTAAAGGCATGGAAGTAATAAATACCATCCATTAATTGTATATCACCAAAACTTCTTCGCGCTGGCGTATGTGGATCATCCTTCACTAAATCTGACAGCGCGGTTTAATCTCCTGAAACAGCCGTTAATATCTGCTTATCAAGTATTGTATTATGAAATCAATTGAGCAAGTGTTGTAAACGCGGGATCATTCACGCTGGTTGTAACACTTAGAGTCGCAGGGTCTTCTCGGTGCGAGGGGGGTCTCAAATAAATGATAAAGAAATACAAACACGTTCGTAATTTACTTAATTATGGTGTTACGTCAGTTGTTTTTCCCACAGGTAGTTGCGAAATGTGGTCGAAAGTCCGTGTGGAGGCTTATGGACAGAGAATTTAGAGTGTAATCTATCGATTAAAATGCACAGAGGTTACCGGTATATTTCCACCATTGCTATTGCGTCACCACAGAAAACGGGCTCTCGATGTAAACAAACCGGCAATTTGGTCAGGTTTTAAGTTCGCGATCGGCCCTCGCCCAGTTTCCGGTGGTTACGAACCGGGAGAGTAACTAGCCCTCTTTAGGAATATGCGAGAGACAAGTGGCGATCGGTGGCAAGGGCAATCGCGAAGGTGGATGGGGCGGATTAACGTTTTATTGATCCCGTGCATGTGAGTGGCCAGTGATGCCGCGCCGTCCTCGCTCCCGCTTGGCAGATCAACATGGCTTCTGGTGGAGTGTGGACGTACAAAGAGCTGATACTGTGCATTCTGGTGTTAGTGGGACGCGAGGTGTTCGGGGGGCGCCGCGCACTAGCCCAAGTCGAAACGATATTTACGTCGGGAGGCAAGTACTACTGGCAACACGGAAGAGATGTCCTGGTGGCCGGCGAGGAGACCGAGCTCGAGGTGTGGGGCTCGGGGCTGTCGCGGGGGCTGGAGGCAGGGCTGACGGCGGCGCGGGGGGCGGAGGGGGCGCCCTGCCGGAGCCTCATCACGCCCCCTTTAACCCTCGTTCCTGACAGCCTCTCCTACACCCACGCCACCTTCGTCGTTCCGGCGCCCTTCACGGAGAACATTCCCCTCACAGGCAAGATGGAACTGTGGCTGTGCACGCGCGACCTGCGCCCTCACGCCGGGAAAGGGCGTGCTCGGCATGTGGGCGGCTGGGTGCACCAAGGGCCGCCCTCACACCTTACGCTCGTGCACAACGACCGCCGCAGCGCCCACAGGTTGAGGTGAGTTTCCCACGTGGAGTTGTCAGCTGAGCAAGGGCAAGGCCGGGCGGGCGGGCGGGCCGACCGACCGCTCGTTCGCTCGCCCTCGGAGGCGAATCTCTCGCACTTGGCTTGAGTCGGTCCTTGGGGGGCCGTGGGCTCGGTCCGCGCCCGCCGCGGGGACACGTGTCTCGGCCAAGGGAAGGTCTAGTTAAGCTCCAAAACGCGATCTATTTTTGTACCTTAACGACCAGGGGAACATTTGTATCAGTATTTTAGATGACATGACCATCCGCAACTCGTACACGTGAAGATACGCCGACAAAAAGTTAGGTAAACAACCACCTCCAAGTTTGAATATCGCGTTTCAGATATCTTCGTTTCTTTCATTATAGCCCGAGTGTAGCATTTCATTACGACGCCCTCTCCGTGGACGAACACAACACGGTTCGTAGCCAAAGACGTGACACTTCTTCGCTCACTCGTACAAGAACAGCTGCGCGCCCTGTACAAGTGCTGTGGTGAGAGACGGATTAAGAATGGAGGCTATTAATAACTTACAAAGGCGTTGATATCAGCGTGTATGTGTGTGCGTGCGTGTGTTTGTTTGTGTGTGGCTCATGGGAGGCGCTGAGGCCATATCAGAGAGGTTTACCCCCCCTCCCCTCTCGCTGTCTCTTTCTCAATGCCTGTTTGTCAGTCTCATTCTGTTTGTATCTCTTCCTCTCTCCCCTTTCTCTCTCTCTCTCCTTCTCTCTTCTCTTTCTCCCTCTCTCTCCTCTTTCCCCCCCTCTCTCCTCTTTTGTCAGTTCGTCTTCTCTATCCATCTGTCTTCTCTTTCCAATCTATTTCTCTTCTCCGTCTCTTCGTTCTTTCATCTCTCTCTTATCTTTTTTCTCTCCCTCTCTTTCTCCCCTCCCCTCCTTCCCCCATCTCTGCTCCCTGCCCCCCCCATCTCTGCTCCCTGCTCCCCCCCCCCCGGTGTGATGTAAGCAGGTCGGGAGCGGATGTAGAGAACGTGTAAATTTCCCACATGTAGTCTTATAGGCCTACGGCGGGGATGTTCGGTGCCAAGAAAGATGAAGGGAGAGAGAGAGGGGGCGAGAG
>NC_091565.1:4251967-4256967 GCF_042767895.1 Penaeus vannamei | reverse complement strand
TCTGTGTCTCTCTGTCTGTCTGTCTGTCTGTCTCTCTCTCTCTATCACTCACTCTGTCTCTCTCTCTCTCTCTCTCTCTCTCTCTCTCTCTCTCTCTCTCTCTCTCTCTCTCTCTCTCTCTCTCTCTCTCTCTCTCTCTGTCTCTCTCTCTCTCTCTCTGTCTCTCTCTGTCTCTCACTCTCACTCTCACTCTCACTCTCACTCTCACTCTCACTCACTCTGCTCTCTCACTCTCACTCTCACTCTCACTCTCACCTCTCCTCTCACTCTCCCACTCTCTCTCTACTCTCACTCTCTCTCTCTCTCTCTCTCTCTCTCTCTCTCTCTCTCTCTCTCTCTCTCTCTCTCTCTCTCTCTCTCTCTCTCTCTCTCTCTCTCTCTCCTGTTGACGGTCCAGAAGGTCACGCGAAAGGATATTTTTCATGTATACACAAGCGCTTGGAGATACCCGGATGTATGTACCCGCGCGCGCACACGGACGGTCACGTGGGAGAGTTTTGTGAAGTGCGTTTGTGCGTTTCGGGTGTTTTGGCTCACATACAAACACACGTACACACATACAAACACGCACTCATGTACACTCGCTCACACACACGCACTCATGCACACTCGCTCACACACACACACACTCATGCACACTCGCTCACACACACGCACTCAAGTACACACACACACGCACACACTCATGCACACTCGCTCACGCACACACACACACACGCACACACACACACACACACACACACACACACACACACACACACACACACACACACACACACACACACACACACACACACACACACACACACACACACACACACACGCAAACTTATATGAACGCACGCATACAAACACACAGATTTGCGCTCTTTGTGTATACTTTGTATATATATATTTTTATCCCTGCTTCGGATTCCTGGGTGTTTTGGCCTTGCTGGGTTGGGGGAGGGTTGTGCCAGAGTGTGTGCAAGAGTGGGAGTGTACGTATGTTCATGCGGTTCCTGGTCGGACTTACGTACACGCACACGTACTCGGATTCACGCAGGGACACGCTTTCACGTACGTACTCACACTCGCTTACATACACGTTACACATACAAACACGTACACTCATGCACACTCGTTCACACTCACGCACACATGCACACACGTACTCACGCACACACGTACTCACGCACACACGCACTCACGCAATCACGCACACACACACACGCACACACACACACACACGCAAGCATATATGAACGCACGCATACAAACACAATTTGCGCTCTTTGTGTATAATTTGTATATATATATTTTTTATCCCTTCGTGATTTTTGGCGGGAGAAGAGATCTATTTATCCCATTATTATCTCTTTTATTTGTAAGGATTTTTCTAAACGTTTTCATTCTGACCATTTTGATATTTGATCTAAATCTTATTAGCCGTGTTAAGGCTAATTAAAAAAAACATCTTTTATTATTATTAGTTATGATTAAGGCTAATAAAAAGGGTTATTTATTATTGTTATTAGTTATGATTGTTTTTTATATAAAGCTTGTATGAGTGGAATTGTTATTAGGGAATAAATAGTTTTTTTTCTTTTAATAAACCGTATGGAAGCAGTTTGTAATTTTTTTAAGGGAATTGTATAGTAGGCATTGGCTAGTCCGTTCCAACATTCCTGTTTCCTTTTCTCTCTCTCTCTCTCTCTCTCTCTCTCTCTCTCTCTCTCTCTCTCTCTCTCTCTCTCTCTCTCTCTCTCTCTCTCTGTCTCTCTCTCTCTCTCTCTCGTCTCTCTCTCTCTGCCATCTCTCTCTCTCTGTCTGTCTCTCTCTCTCTCTCTCTCTCTCTCTCTCTCTCTCTCTCTCTCTCTCTCTCTCTCTCTCTCTCTCTCTCTCTCTCTCTCTCTCTCTCTCTCTCTCTCTCTCTCTCTCTCTCTCGTCTCTCGTCCCATTATAAAATTAAGTGAAGAGTACAGGGAAAGAGGATGGAGATAGCTGTATATATACGTATATATGTGTATAAAGAGGGACCCTTCTTTCACTCTCAGATTCTCTTTTTTTCCTCCCTCTTTCCTTCTTCTCTTTCCGTCTCCTGCTGCTGCTCCCCTCGCTTGCTTTCTCCTCCTCCTCTCTCCTCCCTGCTTCCTGTCCCTCCTCTTCCTTCCTCCTACTCCTCTTTCCTCCTCCTCCTCCTCCCCCTATCCTTCCTTCCCCTCCTCCACCTCTCTTTCCTCTCCCCTCTCTCCTTATTCCTCCTACTCCTCTTCCTCCTCCCCTCCTTCCCCTCTTACCCCTCTCCTCCTTCCTCTTCTTCCCCATCTTCCCCTTCCCCTTTCTCTCTCTCTCTTACCCCCTCCCTCTCCTCCTTCCCCCTCCCTCTCCTCCTTCCCCCTCCCCTCCCCCCCCCCCTCCCCGCTCCCTATCCATTCAACCGCCTTCACCATTTCCTCATTTTTTTTCCTTTGTTGCTGTAATTGTTGTTGCTGACGACGCAACTGCAGAGGGTAGGGGGGGGGGGAGGGGGAGGGGTGAGAGGATGGTGGGTGAGGGAAGAGGGGTGAGAGGAGGAGGAGGAGGAAGGTGAAGGAGGAAGGGGAGGGAAGAGGGCGAGAAGGTGAAGAAGGGAGGAGAGAGTGAAGGGCTGAGAGAAAGGGGTGGGAGGGTGAGGAGTGAGAGAGGAGGATGGAGTTCATGAGTTAGAGGGTAGGGAGGATGGTGAGGTGAGGGTTAGGGATGAGGAGAGGGGGTGGAAAGGAAGGGAAAGGGAGATTCTGTAGTGGTGAGGGAGAAAGGGAGGGGAGTGAGAAACTATTGGTGGTGGGGGGTGAAGGGAGAAAGGGAAGGAGAGATAGGGAGGCTTATGGTAGGGGGTGGGGTGAGGGAGAAGGGAGGGGAGGGAGGGGAGCTTGTGGTAGGGGGTGGGGTTGAGGAGGAGAATGGGAGGGAGGCTTGTGGTAGGGGGTGGGGTGAGGGAGAAGGGGGAGGGGGAGGGGGAGGAACAGAGACAAGACGCACGGAACGCGGGGACAGAAAGGCGGCTTTATTTTCTTGGGCGATTACGAAGAAGTCTTGCCTTTGACGCCCGGTGTTTGGGGTCGCGGTGTTGTCTTGCGGTTCCTGTTATCCCCGTCTCTCGTTCTCCCTCTTTATCAGTCTTGTCTGCATCTCGTATTATGTCTCTCTCTCTTATAAGCAGTGCTCATAGCATACCATATCTCTCTCTCTCTACTCTCTCTCTCTCTCTCTCTCTCTCTCTCTCTCCATCTCTCTCTCTCTCTCTCTCTCTCTCTGCTCTCTCCTTATCTCTCTCTCTCCCTCTCTCTCTCTCTCTATCTATCTATCTGTCTGTCTATTTCTTTGTCTTGCTCTCTCTCTTTGTCTCTCTCTCTCTCTCTCTCTCTCTCTCTCTCTCTCTCTCTCTCTCTCCCTCTCTCTCTCTCTCTCTCTCTCTCTCTCTCTCTCTCTCTCTCTCTCTCTCTCAGGCTCTCTCTCTCAGGCTCTCTCTCTCGAGCTCTGTCTCTCTCTCTCTCTCTCTCTCTCTCTCTCTCTCTCTCTCTCTCTCTCTCTCTCTCTCTCTCTCTCTCTCTCTCTCTCTCTCTCTCTCTCTCTCAAAGGCTCTCTCTCTCCAGGCTCTCTCTCCCTCTCTCTCTCTCTCTCAGGCTCTCTCTCTCTCTCTCTCTCTCTCTCTCTCTCTCTCTCTCTCTCTCTCTCTCTCTCTCTCTCTCTCGCTCTCTCTCTCTCTCTCTCTCTCTCTCTCTCTTCTCTCTCTCTGTTACTGTCTGTGTATCTTTCTCTTGTTCTCTCTACTTCTCTCAAATCATAGCTTGCTTCCACACAGTTCTTTTACATCTCTGCCTTTGTTTCTATCTTCTTTGGAGTCTTCCTCTTCCTCCTCGTTTCATTCTCTTCTTCCCCCTTTTTTTGTTCCTCCGTTCCTCTCCTGGCCCCCCCCCCCCCCATCCCGCCCGGTCTGTTCTCTCGGGATCTGCATTGCGTTGGGGACCGTGGCGGCCGTCGTTGGTTTCTCTCTCTCTCTTTTCTCTTTCTCTTTCTCTTTCTCTTTCTCTTTCGTGGTTGGTTTCTCTCTCTCTCTCTTTTTCTCTTTCTCTTTCGTGGTTGTCTTTTCTCTTTCTCTTTCGTGGTTGGTTTCTCTCTCTCTCTTTTCTCTTTCTCTTTCTCTTTCTCTTTCTCTTTCGTGGTTGGTTTCTCTCTCTCTCTCTTTTTCTCTCTTTCTCTTGCGATTGGTTGGTTTCTCTCTCTCTCTTTTCTCTTTCTCTTTCTCTTTCTCTTTCTCTTTCGTGGTTGGTTTCTCTCTCTCTCTCTTTTTCTCTTTCTCTTTCGTGGTTGACTTTTCTCTTTCTCTTTCGTGGTTGGTTTCTCTCTCTCTCTCTTTCTCTTTCTCTTTCTCTTTCGTGGTAGGTTTCTCTCTCTCTCTTTCTCTCTTTCTCTTGCGTGGTTGGTTTCTCTCTCTCTCTCTTTTTCTCTTTCGTGGTTGGTTTCTCTCTCTCTCTCTTTTTCTCTTTCTCTTTTTTATATACTCTCTCCTTTTCTTCTTTTTCTCTTTTTCTCCTGTCTCTCTCTCTCTCTGTCTCTCTCTCTCTCTCTCTCTCTCTCTCTCTCTCTCCTGCTCTCTCTCTCTCTCTCTCTCTCTCTGCCTCTCTCTCTCTCTCTACTCTCTCTCTCCTCCCTCCCTCCCTCCCTCCCTCCCCTCCCTCCCTCTCCTCCCTGCCTCCCTCCTCACACTCACACACACACACACACACACACATGCTTACTTACTTACTTACTTACTCAACCTCACTCACTCACTCACTCTGCTTCCTCCTTGCAGTGAGAGGTATGCTGTAGCAAGGTAGCGTGTGTTCATGACCTCTAGTGTATTGCCAGGGGAGATATACGCCAGCGGTGGGGGGGCGAGTGGAAGAGCGAGGGGAGGGGAAGGTGGGCAGAGGAAGGGAGGGGGAGGGAGGGGGAGGGAGGAGAAGGTCTGATAATGAAAGAGTTGGCGATTC
>NC_091565.1:4241967-4244467 GCF_042767895.1 Penaeus vannamei | reverse complement strand
ATGGAAGGAAGGGGAGATGGAAGGGGAAGGAGGAGGGAGGGATGGAAGGAACAGAAGGAGGAAGGAAGGGAAGGAGGGAGGATGCAAGGGAGGGAGGGAGGATGGAAGGGGGCGAGGGGGGATGGAAGGAAGGGAGAGAGGGAGGGGAAGGAAGGAGGATGGAAGGTTTGAAGGAAGGAAGAAAGGGAGGGAGGGAGAGAGAGGGAGAATAAGAAAGGGGAGGGCGAGGAGATAGGATGAAGGAGGAGCGGGGAGGGAGGGGACGCTGAGGAAAGGACGAAGGGGAGAGGGAGGGAGGGCGAAGGGGAGGGAGTGTTCCAGATCGACTAATATGTCACACTCATGTGCGGGGACAAGACAAGAGAGAGGAGGGGGGGCGGGGTGGAGGTGGGGGGGAGGTAAGACTTGAGGGCGAAAATGTGTAGAAATAACCTTTACTATATTCATTTATTTCTATGTCATATTAGTTTATTTATATGTATCTCTTCATATATTTTTAAATAATTCATGTATTTATGTTATATCAGTTTATTTATATGTATCTTTATATATATATATATATATATATTTTTTTTTTTTTTATTAAACTTAGATTTTGACCGTGGATGAAAAGCAGAAGGTCAAAGCAAAGAAAAGGGGAGAAACACGAGCTCGGATAAAAACGTATGCGAGATAAGACAACATACGATAAAGATCTGGAGAAAAAGACAA
Organism: Penaeus vannamei; assembly: GCF_042767895.1. NCBI lineage: Eukaryota > Metazoa > Arthropoda > Malacostraca > Decapoda > Penaeidae > Penaeus > Penaeus vannamei. Next base: position 4,243,756 of record NC_091565.1, on the reverse strand, counting down.
AGACGTGTATTATGCGTCCTTGTTGTTGTTTCCGGTATTTTTTTTATTTTTTAGTTTTTAGTTTTCGTTTTTTCTTATTTCTTGTTTATTTTATTTATTTATTTTTTTAGTTTTCGTTTTTTTCTTGTTTCTTGTTTATTTTTTATTTTTTATTTTTTTAGTTTTCGTTTTTGTTTTATTTTTTTCGTTTTTCTTATTTCTTGTTTATTTATTTATTTATTTAGTTTTCGTTTTTCTTATTTCATGTTCATTTATTTATTTTATTTTATTATTATTATTATTTTTTTTTTCGTTTTTCTTATTTCTTCTTTATTTGTTTATTATTATTATTATTATTATTATTATTATTATTATTATTATTATTATTTTATTCGTTGTCTGTTTTCATCTTTTGGCGTTTGTTATTAGGCGGCTGTATTACTTATGTTTGTAGTACTGTTTGTATCAGTTTATTGTGAATGAAAGAATTGGATGACTGATTGATTGACAGTGGAATTTGGGGCAATAAAGTGCGCACGTGTTCACCCACCCATGTGCACGCACGTATACATACATACATACATACATATACATACATATACATACATACATATACATACATATACATACATACATATACATACATACATATACATACATACATATACATACATGCATATGCATACATACATATACATACATACATATACATACATACATATACATACATACATATACATACATATACATACATACATATGCATACATACATACATACATACATACATACACACACACACACACACACACACACACACACACACACACACACACACACACACACACACACACACACACACACACACACACACACACACACACACACACACACACACACAAACAAACAAACAAACACATAAAAATAAATATTCGATAGAAAACATTTAGATAAAGTGACTAGTTTATCAACCGTGATTTAACCCGCTCTTATAAATTAGTTTCGCCAACTTCATATAAACACAGAATTAGACGTGACAATCAACTAAATTGCTTTAAAATTCTCGTGAGGTTTGGGATAATTCGCTCTGCAACATTTGATTGGTCACGTGTCGTTGCAAACTTGGGGAATGCCTTGATGTTTGTTTGTTGTGATGTTTTTTTTTTTTTTTTTTATAATTGTTTTTTTTTCATGTTCTCTGTCATCCTCTGTGCACTTCGTATCCTTATCTTTGCTTTTGTTCCTCTTTCCTCTCTCTCTGTCTCTCTCTCTCTCTCTGTCTCTCTCTCTCTCTCTCTGTCTCTCTCTCTCTCTCTCTCTCTCTCTCTCTCTCTCTCTCTCTCTCTCTCTCTCTCTCTCTCTCTCTCTCTCTCTCTCTCTCTCTCTCTTTCTCCTCTTTTCCATCTTCCTTATCCTCCTCTATCATTCTTCTCCCTCCTCCTCCACCCTTCTTCTCTTCTTTCTCTTCCTCTCTACTTCCTTCTCCTCTTCTGCTCTCTTCTTCTCCCCCTTCCTCTCAACACCTCCTCCATCCTCCCCCTTCTACCTCCCTCTCCCTCCCTTTTCCTCCCTCCCTCGCCTGCCCCTACCTCCCCCTCTTCCCTTTACCTCCCTCTCTCCCTCTCCCTCTACCTTCCCCCTTCTCCCTCACCCCCCCCCCTTTCCCTCCTGAGAACCAAGGTCACAGGTGTGAGGGATTGCTTGTCAGTCTGCATGATGCTTTGCCTCTCACGGTGAAATGAGACTGCGTGGTGTCTTCGTCTCGTTGCATGAATTAGTGTTGGCAATTAAGTTTTCTCCCTTGGTGTTGTT
>NC_091565.1:4215779-4228279 GCF_042767895.1 Penaeus vannamei | reverse complement strand
GGTGACGCAACGCCTCTTCCCTCGAACAACAGGATGTAAACAACGCCGATCTGCGTGGCGGCTAAAATATCAAAAGCGGTGGAGGAGGAGGAGAATACGAGAGGAAGAGAGAAATTGAGGAATTGAGTAAGAGAAGAATTGAGGAGGAGAGGTATAGAGGAAGAGAGGAATTGAGGAAGAGAGGAAGAGAGGAGGAGAGGGATAGAGGAAGAGAGGAATTGAGGAATAGAGGAATTGAGGAAGAGAGGAATAAAGAAAGAGGAAGAGAGGAAAAGAGGAATAGAGGATGAGAGGAATTGAGGAAGAGAGGAAGAGAGGAAGAGAGGAGGAGAGGGATAGAGGAAGAGAGGTAAAGAGGAATAAAGAAAGATAGGAATAGAGTAAGAAAGGAACTGAGGAAGAGAGGAATTGAGGAAGAGGAAGAGAGAAGAGGAACAGACGAGGCGAGGGGACAGACGGGAAAAAGATGGGGAGCGAGGAAGAAAGATAAAGAGAGATGAGAGGAGATGGGGAACGTATATATATATATATATATATATATATATATATATATATATATATATATATATATATATATATATATATATATACATACATATATACATATATACATACATAAAGATAAATAAATAGATAGATAGTGAGGAGTGGGGAGCGGTATTTGTTGACACTACTTATTTTCTTAACTAACGTCAAGGAAAAATGATGATGATTATAACGACGGCACGGGCAGAGGATGAGGAGAATACTAGTAGGATACAATTAAGAAGAAAAAAAGAAAACCGCGATGATAATGACAACCATGACTTTCATGAGAATATAAGTAATGTTCTCTCTCTTTTATTCTCTCTTTCCCTCTCTCTCTTTTATTCTCTCTTTCTTTCTCTCTCTCTCTCTCTCTTTTATTCTCTCTTTCTCTCTCTCTCTCTCTCTCTCTCTCTCTCTCTCTCTCTCTCTCTCTCTCTCTCTCTCTCTCTCTCTCTCTCTCTCTCTCTCTCTCTCTCTTCCATTCACTTTCTCTCTCTTTCATTCACCCTCTCTCTCTCCTTCCGTCTCTCTGCCTTCAATGCCACTCTTTCTCTCCCCTTTCAATCTTCCCTCCTCTTCTCCTTCATCTTCCATTCCATCCTCTCAATTTCCCCTCTCCTCCCAACCCTCCTTCACTTCCCAGCCCTCCTCTCTCCTTCTCTCTCGCCTCCTATCCCTCCCCTCTCCATCCCTCCTCTCTCGCCTCTCCTATCCCTCCCTCTCCCATCCTCCTCTCTCGCCTCCTATCCCTCCCTCTCCATCCTCCTCTCTCGCCTCCTATCCCTCCCTCTCCATCCTCCTCCCCTCTCGCCTCCTATCCCTCCCTCCCCATCCTCCTCTATCGCCTCCTATCCCTCCCTCTCCATCCTTCTCTCCTCCTACCCCACCCTCTCCTCCCTCTTCTTCCATCCATCCCTCCTCCATTTCCCTTATCTCCTACACCACCTTCTTCTGCCTCACCTCCCACCCATTTCCTTCTCCCTTTTCTTTCCTCCTCCCTCCCCCCTCCCCTCCCCCTCCCTCTCCCTTTCCCCTTACATCCCATCTCTCCTTCTCCTCTCCCCTCCCTTCCCTACCTCTTCCCTTTCCCCTTACCTCCCATCTTTCCCTCTCCTCCCCTCCCCTCCTCTCCCTTTCCCTCTCCTCCCTCTCCTCTCCCTTTCCCCTATCTCCCATCTTTCCCCCTCCTCTCCCTTTCCCCTTACCTACCATCTCTCCCTCTCCTCCCATCTCCCATCCCATCCCCTCCCATTCTCCACCTCTCCTTTACCCTCACCCACACCTCTCCTCCCCCCCCCCCCCCCCACGCCGAACCCTCGATACAAAGGCCACACGAAAAGCGCCCCAATTGCCCCGCTATCAAGATGCCTCCCGTCTCGAAACGTCGACCCGGGTCTTCGGGGAGGTTGACACGCCGATGGAGGGAGAAAGAGGCCGATTGGCGGGCGGGCGGGAAGGAGGGGGAGGAGGGAGGAGGAGGGAGAAAGAGGCCGATTGGAGGGCGGGCGGGGAGGGAGGAGGAGGGAGGAGGGAGGAGGGAGGAGGAGGGAGGAGGAGGGGGGGAGGAGGGGAGAAAGAGGCCGATTGGCGGGCGGGCGGGGAGGAGGGGGGAGGAGGGGAGAGGTGGAGGGGGAGGAGGGGGTTGGAGGGGTGAGGAGGGGGGAGGAGGGAGCTGTGAATTGGAGGTCTCGGTCGGTGGTCGGTCTCTCTACATCTATCCCTGCTTCCCCTTTTCTCTATCTCCCATTTGCAATCTCCCTTTACATCTATCCCTCTCCCTCCTTTTAAATCGACTCATCCCTCTATTCCCAATCCTATCTCCCTATCCCTATCCCTCTTCCTCCTCCCTTCTCCCTTCTTTCTATCCCTCTTCCTTGTCCCTATCCCTCTTCCTTCTCCCTCTCCATATCCCTCTTCCTTCACCTTTCTCTCCATCCCTCTTCCTTCTCCCTCTCCATATCCCTCTTCCTTCACCCTTCTCCCCATCCCTCTTTCTCCGACCTTCCCACCCGCTCACGACGAGGCGACGAAGACGACGTCGCCCTGCCTCCCACAGAAGCGACGGCCGCCCAATCACGCGCCGCCCGCAGCCTTCGGGGTACGCCCAATGGAGGGACACGACGCACGCCCCCTTTGTCTTTCGCCCGTCTCTTCGAAGCCCATTATGGAATCTGTGACCCCTTAACAAGCCCGGGATTGAGCCATGAAAGTAACTCACGTCTCCCCCCCCCCCTTTATCTCTCTCCCGTCTACAGTGGACTCGGGAGATGAAGTGAAGGAGAAGTGAGAGAGAGATATCTATGAACTGCCTTATAATCAGACATGCACCAACACATGAGGAAGATAAAGAAAATCTCCCATCTCTTTCTCCTGGTCTACATTATCAAAACAACCAGAAAACAAACAAAAAACAAAACAAAACAAAACAAAAAACGTCAACAAGGGAACTGAAAAAAGAAAAGAAAAGAAAAGAAAAAGAAAAAGAAGAAAAAAACAACAACAAAAAAAACAGCAGACTCCCTTACAACCACTTACAACTTACAGCCACTTACAACACATCCAAACCTTTAGTCTTTCTTAAGCAACAGAGAACCAGACGCACAGACCTAGCAGATACATAGGCTGACAAAAGAAAAAATAATCGAAATTTTTTATTTAACCGGTGTCCTTACCACTGCTCTCTCTCTCTCTCCCTTTCTTCCCCTTTCTCCCTCTCTCTCTCCCTTTCTTCCCCTTTCTCCCTTTCTTCCCCTTTCTCCCTCTCTCTCTCTCTCCCTTTCTTCCCCTTTCTCCCTCTCTCTCTCTCTCCCTTTCTTCCCCTTTCTCCCTCTCTCTCTCTCTCCCTTTCTCCCTCCTGGCTAAAAGTGCCATTAGGACTTCTACCACTACCATTACTCCTTACTCCTCCTCCTCCTACAGTTACTTTAACTAATACCATTACTATTACTAACACCACCACATCATCACTACTAATGCTACTACTACTATTACTAACACTCCCACCACCATTATCACCACTACTACTACTGCTGCTACTACCACAACCACTACCACTATCAACACCATGATAATAATGATAATCATAATAATAGTAATAATAATATTAATAATGATAATAATAACAATAATAATAATAGTAATAGTAATAATGATAATAGATATAATAATGATAATAATAGAATTAATGATAATGAAAATAACACCATGTGTTCGAACGGTTAAAAGAATATCACGAAAATTTATACCAGGTTCTACATAATCATTCCACTTATCATGTACGTAAAATTGAATAACCAGACGTAAACTTACATTCCCACTACTCCCACTGCTCCAAATACCACCACCACCACCACCACCACTCCTCCTACTCCTTCTACTCCCACTCCTCCTACTCCTTCTCCTTCTACTCCCATTCCTCCTCCTCCTCCTACTCCTTCTTCTACTCCCACTCCGCCTCCTACTCCTACTCCTTCTACTCCCACTCCTCCTCCTACTCCTTTTCTACTCCCACTCCTCCTCCTCCTCCTCCTCCTCCCACTCCTCCTCCTCCTCCTACGAGTGCTGTAGCGCCGTGGCCTCAAATGCACCTAATTGTACCGGGATGGAGCTGGCGCCTCGGACCGCCTCCCGCCGCCCTTCGCAGCTCGGGACGCGGAGAACAGAGGGGAGAGAAAGAACTGTTTTTTTTTTTGTTTTTTTTTCATATTCTATCTCTTCGTTTTTTTATAATATTCTATCTCTTCTCTTCACTTCTTTCTTCTTCTGGTTGTTACATTCATGGATTTTTTTTTAGTTTTTTTTCATATTCTATCTATTTACTTCTTTATTCTCGTTGTTACATTTATGGATATTTTTTCGTTTTTTTTCATATTCTATCTATTTCTTTCTTCTTTTGGTTGTTACATTCATGGATTTTTTTTCGTTTTTTTTTCATATTCTATCTATTTCTTTCTTCTTCTGGTTGTTACATCCATGGATTTTTTTTTCATATTCTATCTATCTCTTCACTTCTTTCTTCTTCTCGTTGTTACATTCATGGATTTTTTTTTTCGTTTTTTTCACATTCTATCTACTCACTTCGTTCTTCTTCTGGTTGTTACATTCATGGATATTTTTTCGTTTTTTTTCATATTCTATCTATTTACTTCTTTATTCTCGTTGTTACATTTATGGATATTTTTTCGTTTTTTTTTTCATATTCTATCTATTTCTTTCTTCTTTTGGTTGTTACATTCATGGATTTTTTTTCGTTTTTTTATATTCTATCTATTCCCTTCTTTCTTCTTCTGGTTGTTACATTCATGGATTTTATTTTTTTTTCGTTTTTTTCATATTCTATCTATCTATTCACTCCTTTCTTCTGGTTGTTACATTCATGGATTTTTTTCGTTTTTTTCATATTTCATCTATTCACTTCTTTCTTCTCGTTGTTACATTTATGGATATTTTTTCGTTTTTTTTATATTCTATCTATTCCCTTCTTTCTTCTTCTCGTTGTTACATTTATGGATATTTTTTCGTTTTTTTATATTCTATCTATTCCCTTCTTTCTTCTTCTGGTTGTTACATTCATGGATTTTTTTCCGTTTTTTTCATATTCTATCAATCTCTTCACTTCTTTCTTCTTCTGGTTGTTCATTCATGTTTTTTTTTCTTTTTTTTTCATATTCTATCTATCTCTTCACTTCTTTCTTCATCTCGTTGCTACATTCATGGATGTTTTTTTTTTTATATTCTATCTCTTCACTTCTTTCTTCTTCTGGTTGTTACATTCATGGATATTTTTTCGTTTTTTTTTATATTCTATCTATCTCCACTTCTTTCTTCTTCTGGTTGTTACATTCATGGATTTTTTTTTTTTTCGTTTTTTCTTCATATTCCATCTATTCACTTCTTTCTTCTTTTGATTGTTACATTCATGGATATTTCTTCGTTTTTTTCATATGTCATCTATTTACTTCTTTCTTCTTCTGGTTGTTACATCCATGTTTTTTTTTCGTTTTTTTCATATTCTATCTATCTCTTCACTTCTTTCTTCATCTGGTTCCTACATTCATGGATTTTTTTTCGTTATTTTTCATATTCTATCTCCTCACTTCTTTCTTCTTCTCGTTGTTACATTCATGGATATACATGGCCATTATTTTTTGCAGTATTTATTTATAGTCAATGACGGATTCAAACATTCTAGAAGAAACTGTATTTTTTCTTTTTTTCATGTTCTATCTATTTACTCACTTCTTTCTTCTTCTGGATGTTACATTCATGAATATATTTTCCTTTTTTTCATATTCTATCTATTCACTTCTTTCTTCTCGTTGTTACATTCATGGATATACAAGGCTGTTATTTTTTGTAGTGTTTATTTATAGTCAATGACGGATTCAAACATTCTAGAAGAAACGGTATTTACATATCTAAAAGATTCAAACAAGAAAAAAAACATGACAAAGTAAACACAAATAACATATCAAAGTGATTCCAAAAATAAAAAAACCAAAAACAAAGTAAACACAGAAGATACTCCATAGATTAAAAAAAAACAATTAACGAACAAAGAAAAAAAAAAAAAAAGTAAACACAGAAGATACTCAATAGAATAAAAAAAACAATTAACGAACAAAGAAATAAAAAAAAAAACAAAGTAAACACAGAAGATACTCAATAGAATAAAAAAAACAATTAACGAACAAAGAAATATAAAAAAAAAAAAACAAAGTAAACACAGAAGATACTCAGTAGAATAAAAAAACACAATTAACGGACGAAGAAATATCAAAAAAAAAAAAAAAGTAAACACAGAAGATAACAGATTAAAAAAACACACACACACACACAATTAACGAACAAAGAAATATCCCACCACTACCACTACTACTAAAAAGAATATTAAATAATCAACTGTAGATATGAATGTATTTATGTAAAGAATAACCAAATAATCAACTGTAGACATGAATGTATTTATGTAAAGAATAACCAAATAATCAACTGTAGATATGAATGTATCTATGTAAAGAATAACCAAATAATCAACTGTAGACATGAATGTATTTATGTAAAGAATAACCAAATAATCAACTGTAGATATGAATGTATCTATGTAAAGAATAACCAAATAATCAACTGTAGACATGAATGTATTTATGTAAAGAATAACCAAATAATCAACTGTAGATATGAATGTATTTATGTAAAGAATAACCAAATAATCAACTGTAGATATGAATGTATCTATGTAAAGAACAACCATTGTAATTAATGGAATAAAAATGTTTTGACTTTGACTTTGACTACTGTGCGCTGTGTGGTGCAACGGTAGCGATCTCGTCTGGCAATCTTGCTGGCCCGCGTTCGATTCCCGCGCGCTGCCAGTGGATGGTCACCCCGGCCACTCCTTGCACACAGGGGGTAATTTAGAAACAAATAAACAGACAGCATATATAAAAAAGAATATTCATTGTAAGACATCGGATTAAAACTAATCTAAACTCAAAGAAATTACAACTACTGCCTCCAACACATTACCACGACCACTAAATCACCACTACTATCACCACTATTAAACCTACTCCCACAACCACAACCAGAAACTCTTAAAAAAAGAGAAAAGAAAACAAAAATAAATAATAATAATAATAATGATAATAATGATAAGATGAAGAAGAAGAAGAAGAAGAAGAAGAAGAAGAAGAAGAAGAAGAAGAAGAAGAAGAAGAAGAAGAAGAAGAAGAAGAAGAAGAAGAAGAAGAAGGGAGAAAAAAAAGGCCTCTTGAACAAAATCCCCCCAAAAAATCCCCAAGCCCCACCGCCCTCCCTCCAATCCAAAAACAAACAAACAAACAAACAAACACCACACACCCGAACCCGAATCACAACCCATCAACCCCCCCCCCCCCATCCACGCGACCCGATCCGTTGCATCATCATTACCGACATCCTACGCGGGATCTAAGGAAGAAAGAGAGAAAAAGAAAGAAAAAAGAAAAAAGAAAAGAAAAAAAAAGAAAAAAAAAAACTGTAAAAAAGAAAAGAAAAGGAAAAAAAAAGAAAGGAAAGAAAGAAAAAAGAAAAAAACAAAGAAAGAAGAAAAAACGCCTCGAACAAAATCCTACGCGGGATCTAAGGAAGAAAGAGAGAGAAAGAAAGAAAAAAGAAAGAAAAGAAAGAATAAAAGAAAAGAAAAAAGAGAAAAAAAGAAAAAGAAAAGGAAAGAGAAAGAAGAGAAAGAAAGAAAAAGAAAGAAAGAAAGAAAGAAGAAAAAACGCCTCTTGGAACAAAATCCTACGCGGGATCTAAGGAAGAAAGAGAGAGAAAGAAAGAAAAAAAGAAAAGAAAATAAAACAGTAAAAAAAGAAAAGGAAAAAAAAGAAAAGAAAGAAAGAAGAAAAAAAGCCTCTTGGACAAAATCCTACGCGGGATCTAAGGAAGAAAAAGAGAAAAAGAAAGAAAAAAGAAAAAAAGAAAAAAAAAAAAAGAAAAAAAAACAGTAAAAAAAGAAAAGAAAAGGAAAAAAAAGAGAAGAAAGAAAGAAAGAAGAAAAAACGCCTCTTGAACAAAATCCTACGCGGGATCCAAGGAAGAAAGAGAGAAAAAGAAAGAAAAAAAGAAAAAAAAAAAAAGAAAAAACAGTAAAAAAAACAGTAAAAAAAGAAAAGAAAAGGAAAAAAAAGAAAAAACAGTAAAAAAAGAAAGGAAAAGGAAAAAAAATAAAAACAGTAAAAAAAGAAAAGAAAGAAAGAAAGAAAGAAAGCCTCTTGAACAAAATCCTACACGGGATCCGAGGAATGAAAGGTCATGAGTGCAGTTCCTCATTCCACTCCCCATCCTTCTCACCGGGTTGGAAAATGATATTCATCATACCTTAAATACTCTAGACATAATGATAACAAAAGCAACAGCAACAATCATAATAATTATCAATAATAATATTCCTCATACCTAAAATATTCGGGATATAACAGCAACAACGATTATAATAATCATTAATAATAATATTCCTCATATTTCAAATATTTTGGAGATAATAACAACAACAGCAGCAATTCTAATCATTATCAATAATAATATTCCTCATATTTTAAATACTCTGGATATAACGGTAACAACAACAATTACAATAATCATTATTAATAATATTCCTCATACTTTAAATACCCTGGATATAATAACAGCGGCAACAACAATTATAATAATTATTAATAATAATATTCCTCATATTTTAAATACTCTGGATATAACGGTAACAACAACAATTACAATAATCATTATTAATAATATTCCTCATACTTTAAATACCCTGGATATAATAACAGCGGCAACAACAACAGTTATAATAATCACAATTAACAATATTCCTCATACTTCAAATATTACAGATATAATGATAACAACAGCAACAACAGTTATACTAATCACAATTAACAACATTCCTCATACTTCAGATATTCCTTATATAATGATAACAACAGCAACAACAGTTATACTAATCACAATTAACAACATTCCTCATACTTCAGATATTCCTTATATAATGATAACAACAGCAACAACGACAATTATAGTAATTATCATCATCATATATACTCAAATCGCCCATCTTACAGTGTTGTAAAATAATATTCCTCATATCCAAAATATTCTGAATATAATGACAACAACAACAACAACAACAATGACAATAACAATCATCACAGCAATTATATTTCCTAAAATCGCCTTCTGTTGCTCGTCGTTATTTTAAAATCCTTCTTACTGCATTACGTCATATAATATGCTAACTACACTGAGCATAATAATAATAATAATAATAATAATAATAATAATAATAATAATAATAACAATAATAATTAATAATAATAATTAATAACAATAACCAATAATAATAATAATAATAATTTATAATAATAATCAATAATAATAATAATAATAATTCATAATAATAATCAATAATAATAATAATAATAATAATTAATAATACTAATTAACAATAATAATAATCAATAATAATAATAATCAATAATAATCATAATTAATAATAATAATAATAATAATAATACTTTATAATAATAATAATAATAATAACAATGTATAATAATAATATAAAAAAATAATACTTTATAATAATAATAATAATAATAACAATTTATAATAATAATAATAATAATAAGTATGATCATATCTATTAAAATCGCTTTCTAGACAAACACAAAAAGACCTCATATAACTTGTTCTTGCATCATGATCACCATAATACATACTGGACAGAGACAAACTTTATTAATTTCGTAAATAATAATATAACGGTTATCTCTTAATTATAGGATGGCGCAGTCACGGTTTCGAACAACGTAAATTCTAATATATATAAAAATATACGATACATTTCTTAATACAATAAACTGCAATTCTTGTTTAAAACTAAATGAGATTTTCTTCACGCCAAATTAATTATTGTTTATGATCATTATTATTGTTTATCTTAGGTCTTTGTTTATTTTTTTCTGCTTTATCTAAAATTATTTCTTCACGCCAAATTATTGTTTATGATCATTATTATTGTTTATCTTAGGTCCTTGTTTATTTTTTTCTGCTTTATCTAAAATTATTTCTTCACGCCAAATTATTGTTTATGATCATTATTATTGTTTATCTTAGGTCTTTGTTTATCTTTTTCTGCTTTATCTAAAATTATTTCTTCACGCCAAATTATTGTTTATGGTCATTATTATTGTTTATCTTAGGTCCTTGTTTATTTTTTCTGCTTTATCTAAAATTATTTCTTCACGCCAAATTATTGTTTATGATCATTATTATTGTTTATCTTAGGTCTTTGTTTATCTTTTTCTGCTTTATCTAAAATTATTTCTTCACGCCAAATTATTGTTTATGATCATTATTATCATCATCTTAGGTTAGAAATAAGTTCTTGTTTATCTTTTTTTTCTGTTTTATCTAAAATTATCTAATCTCAGGACGTGACCTTTGACCGTAAATGTACAAGCGCCGGACCTGACATCACCCTTCCCGGTAAGGTCAATTCGCTTTGACCTTTCCCAGAATGCCTTGATGGCCTCTGGGCTCTGTTCAGATATCTCATTTCTCTCTTGTCTCTCTCTCTCTCTCTCTCTCTCTCTCTCTCTCTCTCTCTCTCTCTCTCTCTCTCTCTCTCTCTCTCTCTCTCTCTCTCTCTCTCTCTCTCCTAATTCTTTTATTTTAATCTCTTTTTATCGCTAACCTCTCTCTTTCCCTTTCTTTCTCTATCTCTCTCTCTTTCTCACTGACACCTTATTACCTTCTCTTTCTAAAACTTCATCCCACCCTACCCCCTTTTTCTCTCTTAACCTCCTTCCTCTTTCCCTTCCCCCTTACCTCATCCTCCCCCCTCCTCCCCCCCCAGCCCTCACCATATCCCTCCATCTCCTCCCTCCTCCTCCCTCTCCACACCTCACCTCCTCCTTCCCTTCCTCCTCCACCCCCTCCTCCACCCTCACCACCCTTCCTCCGCCTCCTCCACTCGCCGCGTCCTCCTCCTCCTCCTCCTCCTCCACCTCGCTGTCCCCTCCACCCTAATCATCCTCCCCCCTCACTCCTTACCACCCTCCCTCCTCCACCCTCACCACCCCTCACTACCCATCCCCCTACCACCTTCCTCCACCCTCCTTCCTCCTCCTCCCCCCTCCCCCCTCCCTCCCTCTTTCCACCATCCCCCACCCACCCTCCTCCCTCCTTCCACCTTCCCCTCGATCTCCAACTTCAAAGCCGAACCTCCCCTTCGAGAGCAAGCGTCGAGAGGCAATCGCTGGGCATCTTCCTCTTGGCGTCGATATCCCGCCCTCGAGAGACCGCGAATAATACCGTTGTTATAAAAATATTGTATTGATTTTATATTTCATAATTTATGATTTATAATAGAATAAAAAAGAAAGAAAGAGAGGGAGATGGAGAGGGAAAAGTAAGAGGGAGAGGGAGGGAGGGAGGTAGGGAGAGAGAGAGAAAGGGGGAGAGAGGGAGGGGGAGGGAGAGGGAAGGAGGGAGGGTGGGGGAGGGAGTGGAAGAGAGAGAGAGAAAGAGAGAGAAAGAGAGAGAGAGAGAGAGAGAGATAAAGGGATAGAGAGAGAGAGGGGGGGGGGGAGGATAGAGAGATAAAGAAATGGGAAGAGGGAGAGAAAGAGAGAATGAGAGGGAGAGAGGGAGGAGAACAGAGGAAGACATGGGACACTTGAGGACCTGATGACAATGAATAACAACAATAAGAATGACTGGGATTGGAGGAAAAGAAGAAGAAATGAGATTAAATAAATTATGAAAAGAAAGACAAAGATAATGGTTAAAAAAACCATTTCATGACGAAGAAGAAAACAAAAAAAGAAGGTAGAAGGAAAGAAGGAAGGAAAAGAAAAAGAAAGAAGGAGAAAGAAGACGAAGACGAATAATAACTACAATAAGTAGAAGAAAAGGAAGAAAGAAGAAAATTAAAGAAGAAGACGAAGACGAATGATAATAATAATAAGAAAAATAAAGAAGAAGAAAAGAAGATAACACACAAACACACACACACACATACTTACACACACACACACTTACACAAACACACACACACACACACACACAAACAAATACCAAGACAAAAAACTTCTCAAATCATCTGCTTCATTCATTGTTCCGATTTTAATCAATAATTCCAGGACGGTAATCTTAGATAAAAAAAAAATCTTGATACGAAGTGAGAAAGAAAGAGAGAGAGAGAGAGAGGGAGAGGAGAGGGAGAGAGAGGGAGGGAGGGAGAAGGAGGGAGAGGGAGGGAGAAGGGATAAAGAAACGGGGAAAGGGAGGGAGAAGGAGGGTGAGGGAGGGAGAAGGGAGAGAGGGAGGTGGAGGGAGAAGGAGAAGGAGAGAGATAGTGAGTAAGTGAGAGAACGAAAGAGAGAAAAGAGAGAGAAGAGAGGGAGAGAACAAAAAAAAAAAAAGAT
>NC_091565.1:4207748-4215279 GCF_042767895.1 Penaeus vannamei | reverse complement strand
GAGACAGAGAGGGGGAAGGAGCAGGGAACAGGGAGGGAGGGAGGGAGGGGGATAGAGAGTGATTGGGATAGGGGAATGGGGAGAGAGCAAGTGATAGAGAGTGATTGGAAGAGGGGAAAAGGGGAAAGGGGAGAGAGAGGGAAAGAGAACAAGAGGAGAACGATAAAAATGACACTCACACGGTAATATTTCCACACATACGAACTTAAAACTCTACTAATTTTTATTATGTTAAACATATCCTCTGTGAAAAGGAGGATTTAATAAAAATATCCTATGTGAAAAAGAGGATTTAGTAAAAATATCCTATGTGAAAAAAGAGGATTTAATAAAAATATCCAATGTGAAAAAGAGGATTTAGTAAAAATATCCTATGTGAAAAAAGAGGATTTAATAAAAATATCCAATGTGAAAAAGAGGATTTAGTAAAAATATCCAATGTGAAAAAAAGAGGATTTTGTAAAAATATCCAATGTGAAAAAAAGAGGATTTTGTAAAAATATCCAATGTGAAAAAAGAGGATTTAGCAAAAATAACCTATGTGAAAAAGAGGATTTAGTAAAAATATCCTATGTGAAAAAAAGGATTTAGCGTAAAATGGACAACTCGCGGATTTCTCTTTATCGGCGAAGCACAACAAAGGCAAATAGCTTGACACGGAGTCGATAAAGGGAGCCATCAGGGGAGGCCAGAGGGACGCGAGGTCAAGAAGGGTCAGAGGGGTCGCGCGGGGTCAGCTCGATAACGGGGACGGAAGGGAGGTTGTTGACCTTTGTCCTTTCTAGGTCGTCCTAGGTTGTGGCGTAGTTTTGCCTTTTTTTTTTTTTTTTTTTTTTTTTGGGGGGGGGTGGTTATTTGTGTAACTATTTTTGAAGGTTTGGGGTATTTTTGTTTACTTACGCGCATACAAACAAGCACGTACTTAAACATACAAATAAACCCAAGCACACTCATATACGCATATTTTTTTCTCTTTCACTCTTTCTTCCATTTTCTCACGCATACACACGCGCAATCGCATATGCAAACACACGCAGACACACATACACTCACATACCCACATACACACACATACACCCACATACACACATGTTCACGCACACGCACACGTCCACGTCCACGCACACGCACACGCACACGAACTCGCACGCACTCACTCACGACACATAGCAAACCTGTGGAAAAAGAAAATGCTCCTACTTTATTTACCTTGATTTAGTGTCCTTTTCCTTGGCCAAGTCCCTCTGGATCCGGCGCCCTGACCACCGACAACAAGGGCGCCTCGACCCGGCCATAATCTCTCCGTGTCAGTCATATTGTCAGAGAGAAAACACAGGTCGCGTGTCAGAAGCTCCCTCCAGGACCCCCTTGGCTCGGTCCGCTTGCACGGTCTTGGGATTGTGTGTCCTGTCCTGTCATGTCATGTCATATGTCTTGTCTTGTCTTGTGTATCTGGGTGTGCTTGTTTATTCACATACGGACGTAGATCATCTGGGAATGTTGTGGGTATGGTAACGAATCCTGACGTGTAAGGTAGACACGAAAGGGTACTAATCTAGCTTCCGTGTGTGTGTGGTTCGCGTCACGCCGTTACCATGGCAACAGAGTCAACGGCGTCGTTAAATCAGCTGTTTTTGTTGTTGTTGCTGTACTTCTATTGTGTAGGTAAGCCTAAGGCATCGTGTGTGTTTGTGTGGCTTGGGAGGTTTCTTGCGCGACGGTGTGGTGGGTTTGGTAGGCCTATATGTACGGAGGGATTGGTAGGCCTATATTTACGGAGGGATTGGTAGGCCTATATTTACTGAGGGATTGGTAGGCCTATATTTACGGAGGGATTGGTAGGCCTGTATTTACGGAAGGGATTGGTAGGCCTATATTTACGGAAGGGATTGGTAGGCTTATATTTACGGAGGGATTGGTAGACCTATATTTACGGAGGGATTGGTAGACCTATATTTACGGAGGGATTGGTAGGCCTATATTTACGGAGGGATTGATAGGCCTATATTTACGGAGGGATTGGTAGGCCTGTACTTACGGAGGGATTGGTAGGCCTGTACTTACGGAGGGATTGGTAGGCCTATATTTACGGAGGGATTGGTAGGCCTATATTTACGGAGGGATTGGTAGGCCTGTATTTACGGAAGGGATTGATAGGCCTATATTTACGGAGGGATTGGTAGGCCTATATTTACGGAGGGATTGGTAGGCCTATATTTACGGAGGGATTGGTAGGCCTATATTTACGGAGGGATTGGTAGGCCTATATGTACGGAGGGATTGGTAGGCCTATATGTACGGAGGGATTGGTAGGCCTATATTTACTGAGGGATTGGTAGGCCTATATTTACGGAGGGATTGGTAGGCCTATATTTACGGAAGGGATTGGTAAGACTATGTTTACGGAAGGGATTGGTAGGCCTGTATTTACGGAGGGATTGGTAGGCCTATATGTACGGAGGGATTGGTAGGCCTATATGTACGGAGGGATTGGTAGGCCTATATGTACGGAGGGATTGGTAGGCCTATATGTACGGAGGGATTGGTAGGCCTATATGTACGGAGGGATTGGTAGGCCTATATGTACGGAGGGATTGGTAGGCCTGTATTTACGGAGGGATTGGTAGGCCCATATTTACAGAGGGATTGGTAGGCCTATATTTACGGAGGGATTAGTAGGCCTGTATTTACGGAGGGATTGGTAGGCCCATATTTACGGAGGGATTGGTAGGCCTATATTTACGGAGGGATTGGTAGGCTTATATTTACGGAGGGATTGGTAGGCTTATATTTACGGAGGGTTTGGTAGGCCTATATTTACGGAGGGATTGGTAGGCCTGTATTTACGGAGGGATTGGCAGGCCTATATTTACGGAGGGATTGGTAGGCTTATATTTACGGAAGGGATTGGTAGGCCTATATTTACAGAGGGATTGGTAGGCCTATATTTACGGAGGGATTGGTAGGCCTGTATTTACGGAGGGATTGGCAGGCCTATATTTACGGAGGGATTGGTAGGCCTATATTTACGGAGGGATTGGTAGGCTTATATTTACGGAGGGATTGGTAGGCTTATATTTACGGAGGGATTGGTAGGCTTATATTTACGGAGGGATTGGTAGGCCTATATTTACGGGGGGATTGGTAGGCCTATATTTACGGAGGGATTGGTAGGCCTGTATTTACGGAAGGGATTGGTAGGCCTATATTTACGGAGGGATTGGTAGGCCTATATTTACGGAGGGATTGGTAGGCCTGTATTTACGGAAGGGATTGGTAGGCCTATATTTACAGAGGGATTGGTAGGCCTATATTTACGGAGGGATTGGTAGGCCTGTATTTACGGAAGGGATTGGTAGGCCTATATTTACAGAGGGATTGGTAGGCCTATATTTACGGAGGGATTGGTAGGCCTATATTTACGGAGGGATTGGTAGGCCTATATTTACGGAGGGATTGGTAGGCCTATATTTACGGAGGGATTGGTAGGCCTATATTTACGAAAGGGATTTTTTTGTAGGTTTTGGTTGCTTTGAGTTGACTGAAAGGTTGCATTTGGAAGATGTGGAGAAAGAGGGCCTGTTTGTTCTCGATCAACACACCCTGCAAATTACCTTAGCAGAAAGGGCTAAGAAATACGACGCTAATCGGGGGAGAAATAATTGGAAATAATTGCCGATTCGGTACAAAGTCCCCTCGCCCTTTCCCATCCCAGACCATCCCTTTGTCTTCCCCCTCCCCCGCCCCCTTCTCACCCCACCCACCCCTTGGCAGAAATACCCTCCTTTCTACCCTTTTCTTGCCCCACCCGTATGCCTCTATGCCCCTTTCCCCACCCTCCCTATGCCCCTTCCACCTCCCATATGTCCCTCCCACCTCCCCTCCCCTATACCCCTCCCCCCTTCCCTCCCTGTGCCCCTCCCACCTTCCCTATGTCCCTCCCTACTCCCACCCCCCCTCCCCTATGCCCCTCCCACCCTCCCCTCTCTGGGCATTGTTGCACGCGGGCGTCACGAGGGGGGGAGGCTCGGGGCCCAACGCAGGTCGAGGGGAAAAGATCCAATTTTGCCATTAGGGCGTCGAGGCGGGCCTAAAAATAGAGCGTGACGCAACTACGCCATCGAGAGAGGGGGGGGGGGTTGCGTAGAGGTTGACGGGGGAGAGAGAGAGAGAGAGAGAGAGAGAGAGAGAGAGAGAGAGAGAGAGAGAGAGAGAGAGAGAGAGAGAGAGAGAGAGAGAGAGAGAGAGAGAGAGAGAGAGAGGGTAAAAAGGAGAGTGAGTGTAGGTTGGGAGAGAGAGGAGGGAGGGAGAGGGGAGAGGGAGACAGAGAGAGAGGGAAAGAGAGAGAGAGGGAGAGGGAAAGGAAAAGGGAGAGAGGGAGGGGGGAAAGGGAGACGGAGAGAGGGAGGGGGAAAGGGAGAGAGGGAGGGGGAAAGGGAGAGGGAGAGAGGGAAGGGAGAGAGAGAGAGGGAAAGAGAAAGTAAGAGAGAGGGAGAGAGAGAGTAAGAGAGAGAGAGAGAGAGAGAAAGAGAGAGAGAGAGAGAGAGAGAGAAAGAGAGAGAAACTGGAGGAAGAGATCACGCCAGGCACCCCAAACCCCCTAAGACCAGCTGCTGTGCAAGCTCGCGTGGTGGTCGGGGGGAGGGGTAAGGGGAGGGGGGAGGGGGGGGTTCCGAGGCGCTAGCTGAGTCGCGATCCTAAAGGCGTATTTTGGCGGGCAACCTTGACCAAGATCTCGCGCCTCTCTGGCTTGCGAAGATTCGGTCTCTCTCTCTCTCTCTCTCTCTCTCTCTCTCTCTCTCTCTCTCTCTCTCTCTCTCTCTCTCTCCTCCTCTCTCTCTCTCTCTCTCTCTCTCTCTGGAGTTCCACCTCGAAGCTCGCTCGAAGTGTTTTTCTTGGAGGAAGAGCCAGGCGATAGATATAACTGATAGATAAGATAGATAATAATAATTGTAATGGTGATTATAATAATAATAGTAATAATAAATAAAGGTGGTAGTTAGGAAAACGGAATTACTTTGATGAATATATTGGAAAATGTGGAATGTGTTATTATAATGTCATTAATGATGATGATGATAATAATTATTATGATTATGTCAATTATGATGATGATAATACATACACACATACATACATACAGACGCATACATACATACATACATACAGACAGACAGACAGACACATACATACATACATACATACATGCATACAGACACATACATATATAGATAGATATAGATATATATGTGTATATATATACATATTTACCAATCTGTTTACCTAACTCACGCACACACGCGCTTACACGCACACGTATGTATATGCACATGCATAATGTCCAAACATACAGCTCGTTGTATACCGCTGTATTGATGCTGGTAAATCTGCCTTTCTCTTTCTCTCTCTCTCTCTCTTTCGCCGCTTTCTCTCGTTGCACGCTCTCCTTTCTTTCGCCATTCTTCTCGTTCTTTTCTTATTAATCGCTTTCTTTCTGTTCCTATTCGTCGTCTACTTCTATAGTCTTTTTTTTGTTCTTTCTCCTCCTACGTTTTCGTTTTCTTTTTTTTCTTCTTCTTCTGCGCCGTCGTCGCCATCGCCTTCTTCTTCTTTTCTCTTCTTTCTTTATCCTTACCTTTGTCTCCTTCTCCCCTTTTTCTCCCTTGTCATTCCTTTTTCTTGTTTCTCTCGCCATCTCTCCCTCCTCCTACCTTTTTCTTTTCTCTGCCTCGTCCTCCTCTTTCATCTTCTCCACCTTCTCCTCTTTCCCTCTCCTTTATTACTTCCGTTCCAATCTCCCTTTCGTCTTCCTTTTTCTTCTTCTTCTTATCATCATCATCATTATTATTTCCTCATTTTCTTCCTTCTTTTCCTCTTCCTCCTCCTCCCTCCACCACCACCACCTTCGACTATTCCTCCCCTTTTCCTCCTCCTCCTCTTCTTCCCCTTTTCCCTCCCTCCCTCCGCCCCTCCTTCCTCCTCCTCCTACTCCCTCCTTTTTCCTCCTCCCTCCCTTTTCCTTTTCCTTTTCCTTCTTTCCCTCCCCCTTTACCTTTTTTCCTCCCTCTTTTCTTTCCTTCTTTCCCTTTCCTCCTCCTCCTCCCTTTTCCCTTTTTTCCTCCCTCCCCTTTTCCCTCCCTCCCTTTTCCCTTTTCCCCCTTTTTCCTCCTCCTCCTCCTCCTCCTCCTCCTCCTCCTCCTCCTTTTCCTTTTCCTCCTCCTTTTCCTTTTCCTGCTACAGCGTCGCCCCAAAACGGGATTCTTTCAAGGTTAACGTTATTTGGGTGTAAAGCCCGATTGCGTGTTTCTGTAGTAGATTATTGGGGTTAGATTTTGGACCGTTTAAACGTGGCTACACAGATTTTTTTTTTTTTGGGGGGTGTCATATATATATAGGGATGGTCATATACAGTATATATATATATATATATATATATATATATATATATATATATATATATATATATATATATATATATATATAGGGAGGGTCATATACAGTATATAGTTTTTTTTTGGGGGGAGGGGGTCATATATATATATATATATATATATATATATATATATATATATATATATATATATATATATATATATATATATATATAGTTGGTGTTGCTGGTATGTTTATTGTTGATTGCTGTTATTGTTAAAGCTAAGCATCGTTGGCAATGGTATTATTGCTTTTGCTATTATTATTATTAATGTTATTATTAGTAGTATTGTTATTGTTATTATGATGAGGGGGATGGTTATTGCTATTGCTATTATTATTATTATTAATATTATTATTATTATTATTATTATTATTATTATTATTATTATTATTATTATTATTATTATTATTATTATTATTATTATTATTATTATTATTACTACTACTACTATTATTATTATTATTATTACTATTATTACTATTATTACTATTATTTTTTATTATTACTATTACTATTAGCCAACTATTACTAGCACTATGACTGTTATTACTACTATTATTATATTTTTTGTTATTGTTTATATCATTATCATAATAACTTATATCAATGATTATGTTTAATATACATGTCGTATTATACATACTTGTACATGCATAATACGTATAAGCTATACAAACATTACATTATTGCATAAATACACAATACTTTCCCTGTACTTACGGGTGTACAGCTGCACAGAAAACCATCGTTAGTAAGGGTGTCGAAACATTCGGTGACAATCAGAACCTTTCGTTATGGAAGGGTTGGTATGAACCGGATTCGCGTCGACAAACGTGGAAAGGTATGAATGAGAACGAATATCTTCACACTACAAGAGATGTGTTTTGGCCGGTTCCGAATATATCTTCGTCAGGTGTGTA
The DNA here is from genome assembly GCF_042767895.1 of Penaeus vannamei. Taxonomy (NCBI): domain Eukaryota; kingdom Metazoa; phylum Arthropoda; class Malacostraca; order Decapoda; family Penaeidae; genus Penaeus; species Penaeus vannamei. Next base: position 4,207,923 of record NC_091565.1, on the reverse strand, counting down.
CACGTAATAGAGATATTCGGAACCGGTCAAATGCGTCTCCTTGTTTTGTGAGGATATTCGTTCTCAATTCATATCTTTCCGCAAGGGTTGGTATCTTGGGGTTTCGAATTCGTCTCGGTTCTGATTCGTGTCTCGAATGGTCGTTCGTGAATTCATGTGGATTCGCTGTGGGATG
>NC_091565.1:4190248-4197748 GCF_042767895.1 Penaeus vannamei | reverse complement strand
GGGGGGTTTGTTGCTTATCTGTTGTTGTTGTTTGGTTTTTCTATGTTGTTTTTTATATGTCATTTTTTTCTGTTGTTTTTATTTTTTTCTGTTACTTTTAATGTTTTTATATTTTTTCTGTTATTTTTATTGTTTTTTTTTTTATTTTGATTGTTTTTTATCTTTTTATTGTTATTTTTATCTGTTATTGTTTATTTTATCTGTTAGTGTTATTATTTTGTATGCATAATTTCTATAATTTTTCTTATTTATTATTGTAATTGCTGTCTTATATTTTTGTTTATTATTGTAATTGCTGTTTTTTTCTTTTCATTTGTGATCTTTCAACTGTTGAGTGTATTTAGGGACATACTCAATATATTTTTAACATTTTGCGTGTTCAGTGAATTAAGGAAATCATGAATAAGTAAATATACACACAAATGTTACTCCTTGAAGTAACCCGCCGTCTCCCCCCTTCTCCCCCTTCCCCCCCTCCCTTCTCCCTTCTCCCCTTTCCCCTCTCCCTTCCCTCCCCTTCCCCCCTTTTCCCTCCCCTCCCTTCTCCCTCCTTCTCCCCCTACCCCTCCCTTCTCCCTCCTTCTCCCCCTCCCCCTCCCTTCTCCCTCCTTCTCCCTCCTTCTCCCCCTCCCTTCTCACCTCTTCTCCCCCTCCCTTCTCCCTTCCCCCTCCTTCTCCCCCCCCTTCTCACCCCTTCCCCTTTCTCCCCCCACAGCCATCTGCTCCCGCCACGGCCTGGCCATCGGCGCGCGTACCGTGTGGCTCGTGCGGGTATTCATGGTACTCACCGGCCCCGCCTCCTACCCGATCTCCAAGGTAAGCGACCGAGTGTGGATATTCGGGATTTGGGTCGGGGAGGGGTTTTGTTCTCATTTTGTTTTCTGTTTGTTATTTTCTGGTTTCGTTTCTCTTTCTCTTTCTTGTTTGTCTCTTTCTGTCTCGTTTTTCTCTTTCTTGTTTGTCTCTCTCGATTCTCTTTTTCTCTCTCTTTGTCTCTCTCTCGATTCTCTTTTTCTCTCTCTGTCTCTCTTTTCTCTCTCTGTCTCTCTTTCTCTCTCTCTCTCTCTCTCTCTCTCTCTCTCTCTCTCTCTCTCTCTCTCTCTCTCTCTCTCTCTCTCTCTCTCTCTTTCACTCTCACTCTAACTCTCTCTCTCAAGAAAATTATAGCTCATGCAATAAAAAAAGAAAAACGCAAATTTAAGATTAGTAAAAAAAAATATATATATATATTCATTTAAGAAATAATTATTCTTCTGGCCTCTCACTTTCCTCTCTCTCTCCCTCTCTCCCAGGTGCTGGACCTCCTCCTGGGTGAGGAGATCGGCAACACATACAACAGGGAGCGCCTCATGGAACTCATAAAGGTGAGTAACCCGGTATGTCCGAGTCAGGTGAATCGCCAGTGACTCATCCTGCACTCGTGTTAGATTCTATTTCCTTTTCTCTATTTTTTTCCCGTCTGTTTGATTTTAATTGGTGTTTTTTTCTTTCTGTGTTATCTTCGTTTATTAATCTGTGTTATTAAGATCTCGAAATCATGTTAGATTCTATTTCCTTTTTCTCTATTTTTTTCCCGTGTGTTTGATTTTAATTGGTGTTTTTTTTCTTTCTGTGGTATCTTTGTTTGTTTTTCTTTCTGTGTTATGAAGATCTCTGAATGTTGTGTTATTTTTCCCACGTATCGCATAACGAATAAGATTGTATGTATGGGTTGTGTGGAGGCGAAGTCATTGGGAAAGGGAAAGTCAAATAATGCATTGTAAATATGGGTAAATGTAGATGTTCATGTATTCGTACAGACGCACACGTTACGCTCACATGTAAATGTACGCCACAGTACGTGTACATATGCGAAGGCTCACACACACACGCACTCACGCACACACACACGAACACACACACACACACGAACACACACACACGAGCACACACACACACAAACACACACACACACACACACACACACACACACACACACACACACACACACACACACACACACACACACACACACACACACACACACAAACAAACAAACAAACAAACAAACAAACAATCTTCCCCACTCGTACGTACGCTTAGTGTTATGCAAGACAAGACAGTGTTATACATGCGGATGCAGATGATCACGCAGAGAACGAGTCATCACTGCAACACTTGTTCGGGTAGGTCGGGAGCGAGAGAGGAGGAGGAAGAGGGAAAAAAGAGGAGGAGGAGGAGGAAGAGGAGGGGAAGGAGGAGGAGGAAGAGGGAAAGAAGAGGAGGAGGAGGAGGAGGAGGGGGGGAAGGAGGAGGTGGGGGGAGAGGGAGGGGGAGGGAAGGAGGGGAAGGAGGGAGGGGCAGGGATGGAAGGGAAGGGGGAGGGAGGGATGGAGGAGGAGGAGGGGGTAGGGGGAGGGGAGGGATGTGAGGAGGGAGGGGAGGGGGTAGGGGAGAAGAGGGGAGGGTGAGAGGGAGGGAGAGGGGAGGAGGAGGAAGAGGGGAAAGAAGAGGAGGAGGAGGAGGAGGGTGGAGGAGGAGGAGGAGGAGGAGGGAGGGAGGGGGGAAGGAGGAGGAGGGGAGAGGAGAGGGGAGAGGGGAAGGGAGGAGGAGGGAGGAGGAGGGAGGGATGGAGGAGGAGAGGGGGAAGGAGGAGGAAGAGAAAGAAAGAGGGAGGGAGGGGAGGGGAGGGGGGAAGGAGGAGGAGGAGGAGGGGGTAGTAGGGGAGGGGAGGGAGGAGGGCGGGAGGAGGAGGAGCGGGGGAAGGGAGGAGGAAGAGGGAAAAAGAGGAGGGAGGGGGGGAGGGGAAGTAGCGAGGAGGAGGGGGGGAGGGATGGATGGAGGAGGGAGGAGGGGGTAGGGTGGAGGGGAGGGGTGAGAGGGAGGGAGGGGGAGGGAGGAGGGAAAGGAGGGGAAAGAAGAGGAGGAGGAGGAGGAGGAGGGGGGAAGGGGAAGTAGGAGGAGGGGGAAGGAGAGGAGGAGGAGGAGGAGAAAGAAGAGGGGAAGGAGGAAGAGGAGAAGCTGGAGGATGGGGAGGAGGAGGGGAGAGGGAGGAGTAGGGGTGAGAGGGGGAGGAGGAGGGGGAAGGGGGAATGGAGGCAATGGAGGGGGGAGGGAAGAGAAAGTGGTGGTAATGGAACAGGAAAATGAGAAAGTGGAGGAGGGGAAAATAAGGAGGAGGAGCGAGGAAGAAGCAGGCAGACAGAGAGAGAAAAAAGATAGACAGGATAGGAGTAGACCGAAATGAGGGAGTAGTGAAAAGGAGTGGAAATAAACTAGGGATAGGAGGATGAGAAGAAGAAGAAGAAGAAAATCAAGAATAATAAGAAGAAGATCAAGAATAATAATAATAATAAGAGTAGGAAGGAGATAGAAGACAAACCAAGAGTAGGGAGAAATGAGGAGGAGGAGGAGTAGAAAAGGGAGAAGAAAGAGAGAAAGTTAGAGGAAGGATAGGACGATCAGACGACAAGACAAGAAGTAGAGTGAAAGGAAGGAAGAAGAAGAATATGAGAATAGGAAGGGATTATGCAGGAAGAGCAGACGAAGAGAAAGAAGTATAAAAGAAGGAAGAAATAGAAGAAGAGAGATGAATAAAAGAGAATAGGGAGGGATGATGTAAAAGCAGACGAAGAGAAAAGTAGAAAGAGGAAGAGCAGACGAAGAGAAAGAAGTAGAAAGAGGAAGAGCAGACGAAGAGAAAGAAGTAGAAAGAGGAAGAGCAGACGAAGAGAAAGAAGTAGAAAGAGGAAGAGCAGACGAAAAGAAAGAAGTAGAAAGAGGAAGAGCAGACGAAGAGAAAAGTAGAAAGAGGAAGAGCAGACGAAGAGAAAGAAGTAGAAAGAGGAAGAGTAGACGAAGAGAAATAGAAAGAATGGAAGAAGAAGAAGAATAAGAGAATAGGGAGTGATAATGGCGGAAGAGCAGACAAAGACAAGAAGTAGAAAGAGGAGGAGCAGGCGAAGAGGAAGAAGCAGAAAGGAAAGAAGGAAGGAAGGAAGGAGAGAAGAGAAGAGAATGGGAATGGAAGCTATTGCGCCTGAGTGAGAGGGCGAGTGGGGGGAGGGGGGAGGGGGAGGGAGGTCCTGTGGGCAGATGGTGTGTGGGGGAGAAAAGGAGGAGGAAGGGAGGGAGGAAAAGGGCCGAGGAAAGGAAGGAGGGAGGGAAGAAAAGGGCGGATAGAAGGAGGGAGGGATGGAGCGAGGGGAGGAGGGAAGGGGGGTAGTGACTGAGGGAGGGAGGGAAAGGGCGGAGTGGATCGAGGGAGGGAGGGATGGGTGGGCTGGGAAAAGACCTGGATAAGGGAGAAGAGGGAGAGATGAGGGAGGGAGGGAACCTGGATAGGGGAGAGGGGCAGTGGGAAGAGTGGAAGGAGAGAGAGGGAAATTTTCGAGGGGAGGGAAGGAGAGAAAGAGTGGAGATCGAAGAGGGAATGAGAGTGCGGCGAAGGAGGGTAAGGCAGAGGAAAAGGAGGAGGGAAAGAGAGATGGAAGAGCCAAGAGGAAGAGGAGGAAAGGAAGGAGGGAGGGAAAGAGGGAGAGAAAGGGGGAGGGGGGAGGGGGCAGTGCGTCCGATCTCTATTCAGAAAGGAGGCATGCGGAAGGGTTCAATAAAGATGGTGGTAAATGCAGATAGCGATAATAACTGGGGAAAAGAGACAGTGATGATAGTGTGAGACAAATAGAGCAGTTGTGATAATTGGTGATAATGATGGGTTAGAAATTAAAAGTAACAGAGGGAGAGTGAGTGAGTGAAAGAGAAAGAAAGAGGGTGAGTGAAAGAGAAAGAAAGAGAGTGAGTGAAAGAGAAAGAAAGAGGGTGAGTGAAAGAGAAAGAAAGAGAGTGAGTGAAAGAGAAAGAAAGAGGGTGAGTGAAAGAGAAAGAAAGAGAGTGAGTGAAAGAGAAAGAAAGAGGGTGAGTGAAAGAGAAAGAAAGAGGGTGAGTGAAAGAGAAAGAAAGAGAGTGAGTGAAAGAGAAAGAAAGAGAGTGAGTGAAAGAGAAAGAAAGAGAGTGGGTGAAAGAGAAAGACTGAGAAAGAAAGAGAGTGAGTGAAAGAGAAAGAAAGAGAGTGAGTGAAAGAGAAAGAAAGAGAGTGAGTGAAAGAGAAAGAAAGAGAGTGAGTGAAAGAGAAAGAAAGAGAGTGAGTGAAAGAGAAAGAAAGAGAGTGAGTGAAAGAGAAAGAAAGACTGAGTGGGTGAATGGGAGAGTGAGTGAAAGAGAAAGAAAGAGAGTGAGTGAAAGAGAAAGAAAGAGAGTGAGTGAAAGAGAAAGAAAGAGAGTGAGTGAAAGAGAAAGAAAGAAAGAGAGTGAGTGAAAGAGAAAGAAAGAAAGAGAGTGAGTGAAAGAGAAAGAAAGAAAGAGAGAGAAAGAGAAAGAAAGAAAGAGAGAGAAAGAGAAAGAAAGAAAGAGAGTGAGTGAAAGAGAAAGAAAGAAAGAGAGTGAGTGAAAGAGAAAGAAAGAAAGAGAGTGAGTGAAAGAGAAAGAAAGAAAGAGAGTGAGTGAAAGAGAAAGAAAGAAAGAGAGTGAGTGAAAGAGAAAGAAAGAAAGAGAGTGAGTGAAAGAGAAAGAAAGAAAGAGAGTGAGTGAAAGAGAAAGAAAGAAAGAGAGTGAGTGAAAGAGAAAGAAAGAAAGAGAGTGAGTGAAAGAGAAAGAAAGAAAGAGAGTGAGAAAGAGAAAGAAAGAAAAGAGATGAGTGAAAGAGAAAGAAAGAAAGAGAGTGAGGAAGAGAAAGAAAGAAAGAGAGTGAGTGAAAGAGAAAGAAAGAAAGAGTGAGTGAAAGAGAAAGAAAGAAAGAGAGTGAGTGAAAGAGAAAGAAAGAAAGAGAGTGAGTGAAAGAGAAAGAAAGAAAGAGAGTGAGTGAAAGAGAAAGAAAGAAAGAGAGTGAGTGAAAGAGAAAGAAAGAAAGAGAGTGAGTGAAAGAGAAAGAAAGAAAGAGAGTGAGTGAAAGAGAAAGAAAGAAAGAGAGAGAGAGAGAGAGAGAGAGAGAGAGAGAGAGAGAGAGAGAGAGAGAGAGCGAAGGAGAGAGAGAGAGAGAGCGAGAGCGAAGGAGAGAGAGAGAGAGAGAGAGAGCGAAGGAGAGAGAGAGAGAGAGAGAGAGCGAAGGAGAGAGAGAGAGAGAAAGAGAAAGAGAAAGAGAATGAGAGCAGAATAACGTAAATAGCTAAGCTAGTTGATGACAGCAATTACAGAAACTGACTCGGCAGTTTTTGAGGCGAATTGATAATGTGAACGAAAATCAGCGTACGTAATATAAGCAGATGATAGGTTATGAGGGTGAGAATTGGTATTATTATAATCACCACCATTATCACCACTACCATCATCGTTACCATCATCACCATTATCACTACCATCATCACCACCACCATCATCACCATTAATATCACTACCAGCATCACCACCACCACCACCATCATCATCATCATCACCACCACCACCATCATCATCACCACCACCACCATCATCATTACCACCACCATCATCATCACCATCACTATCACATCATCATCATCATCACCACCACCATCACCATCACCATCACATGACATCACTATCATCATCACCGTAATTAGTATTAGTATTACCATTTCATCTTTGTCATTGCCATTCTATCAACAAACGACCTCGTTCAGTAATTAGGGTTCTGTGAGTGAACGATCTAATTGTGATTTAAGTGTGGGATATAACCGACGTATGTATGTATGCATGTATGTATGTATGTATGTATGTATGTATTTGTAGACTTTGGAATAGATTGCCTTCAGAGATTGTAACTTCTTCGACTCTTTATAAATTTAAAACGTCAGCTAACATGTTTTTCTTACGTAATTAGCCGACTTTCTTTTATTCATTCTTTCTTAGCTGTATCTTTGGTGGTAGAAATCTCGATTTTTTCATTATGGCTCATTATATAGCTTCATATAATAATGTATGTCCTTCCCTGCCTCTCCCTCTCCTTTTCCCTTCGTTTCTCTTCCCTTCCCTCCTCTTACCTTCCCTTCCATTTCCTTCCCTTCCCTTCCCTTCCCTTCCCTCCTCTCCCCTCTTTCCCTTCCCTTCCCTTCCCTTCCCTCCTCCCCCCTCTTTCCCTTCCCTTCCCTTCCCTTCCTCCTCCCCCCTCTTTCCCTTCCCCCTTCCCTTCACTTCCCTTCCTTCAATTCCCCACTCCCTCCCCTCTTTCCCTTCCTCTCCTTCCCTCTCCTTCCCTTCCTCCTCTCCTCTCTTTCCCTTCTACCCTTCCACTTCCCTCTCCTTCCCTCCTCCTCCCTCTTTCCCTCTTTTCCCTTCCTCTCTTTCCCTTCCCTCCCACCTCTTTCCCTTCCCTTCCCTTCCCTTCCTCCTCTCTCCCTCTTTCCTCCTCCTCCCCTCTTTCCCTCCTCTCCCCCTCTTTCCCTCCTCTCCCCTCTTTCCCTGCTCCTCTTTCCCCTTCCACTTCGCTACTCGCCCACTCTCTGCTTCTTTCTGACAAGTTTCATCATTGTTCTTTTAATACCCCCTCCCCCTCCCCCTCCTCCCTCCCCC
>NC_091565.1:4167748-4180248 GCF_042767895.1 Penaeus vannamei | reverse complement strand
GCCCCCTCCCACCTAATCCCTAAGACATGCAGGATCTCGTAAGGAAGTAGGAAATTCTTTGCCTGGAACCATGACTTGCCTGCTCGGTTTATTTTTTTTATTTTTTTCTTTCTTCCTCTATCTATCTCCTTCCCTCTCTCCGTCTCTCCGTTTCTCTTTCCCTCTCTTCCCTCTCTTCAACACCCCCTCCCCTTCCCTTCAACCTTGTGTCACTCTCCTTCTCTTTCTCCACTTTCCCTTCTCTCTCCCTCGCTCTTTCCCCCTTTCCCTCCCCTCCGTCACTCCTTTACAGTCTCTCCCTTCTTCCTTCTCTTTCTCCCTCTTTCCCCTTTCTATTTTTCTGTCCACTCCACCCTCCCTCTCTCCCTCCCACTCCCTCCCTCTATCCATTAGTCATCCAAGTCCATCCATCCGTCTCATCCATCCATCTATCCATCCTTCATTTTCTTCCCTCCTCCCTCCCTCCCTCCATCCTCCTTCCTCCCTCCCCCTCCCTCCATCCTCCTTCCCTCCCTCCTTCACTCCTCTCTCCCCCTCCTTCCCTCCTTCCACTCCCTCTCCCCCTCCTTCCCTCCTTCCACTCCCTCTCCCCCTCCTTTCCTCCTTCCCTCCTTCCCTCTCTCCTCCTTCCCTCAACCCTTCCATTTCTTCCAGTCCCTCCTTCCACTCCCTCCCTCCTTCCTTCCCTCCTTCCTTCCCTCCCTCCTTCCCTCTCCCTCTCGTCTCCCGTCTCGCTAGCACCTGCTTTGTCAGGGGGAAGGAAATCTCGGGTCGGTATTGCACTGCCGTCGCGTCAACAAAGGTTTCCATTCTGTAAACAAACTCTTTCTCTTGCAACGGAGGGCGACAATTGTTCGTAAACATTAAACACAATTAGGGAGGATTGTTGATGCGTGTGTGTGTTGAGGAGGGTGTAGGAAGAGGTGGGGGGGTAGGGAGGGGGGGTAGTGTGTTGAGGGGAGGGGGTGTAGGGAGGGTGTAGGAAAGGGGGGTGGGAGGGAGTGGAGGGAGGTGGTGGTAGGGTGTGTGTGTGTGTGTGTGTGTGTGTGTGTGTGTGTGTATGTGTGTGTGTGTGTGTGTGTGTGTGTGTGAGAGAGAGAGAGAGAGTGTGAGTGAATATTGTGTGTGTGTGTCTGTGTGAGAGAGAGAGAGAGTGTGAGTGAATATTGTGTGTGTGTGTGCGAGAGAGAGAGTGTGAGAGTGTGTGTGTGTGCATGCGTTCTTGCATGTGTGTGTGTGTGGGGGGGGGGGGAATAGTCTTATTAGTTGCTTTGTTGTTTTTCCTTTTTTTTTGTTTGCGATGTGACACGAGGGAGGAATTTCAGTTCGTTTGTTTGTATCTTTGCGTTGTGATAAGGAAATTGTATTGTTTGTTCCTTTGTTGTTTTTCTTGTTTTTGTTTATTTTCGGTGTGACAAACAGAGAGGAATTTGTTGTTTGTTTGTATCTTTGCAATGTGATGTGGAAATGGATTTATTTGTTTGTTTGTTGTTTTTGTTTATGTTCGGTGTGACAAACAGAGAGGAATTTGTTTGTTTGTTTGTATTTTTGCAATGTGATGTGGAAATGGATTTATTTGTTTGTTTGTTTGCGGTGTGGAATGAGGAGTTTTGTTTGTTGTTATCGTTGTGTTTGTTTGTCTTGGTGTGGAATGGGGAGTTTTGTTTGTTATTGTTGTTGTTGTTTGTCTGTCCGTGTGCGCATTTGCATGTCAGTTCATTCATTTCCGGTTATTTCTCGTGTGTACCTGGAAGGGGGCAGAAGAATCCATGTACGTTATTTATTATTCTGTTTGCTTTGTTTGTTGGTTTGAACGTATTTGTATTTGGTTATTTTGTTGCTTCTGTTTTTGTGTTTGTGTGATGTAGTTCTTTGTGTATTTAAGTTTATTTGGTTCTTCGATACTGTTGTTTGTTTAATTATATTGTTGCTTCTGTTTTTATGTTTGTTTGTTTGTTTATGTGGTATTGTTCTTTATCTATTTGTTTTTTTAATGTAGTTATTTTGATTATTTAATTAGACGTGTGCAAATTATCCGTAATACGTCGCAAGTCCATCTGTTTTTTATATTACGTTAAAATCAGTTACATTTACTGTGATTGCACAACGTATACGCACACACACACACACACGCACGCACGCACGCACGCACGCACGCACGCACGCACGCACGCACGCACGCACGCACACACACACACACACACACACACACACACACACACACACACACACACACACACACACACACACACACACACACACACACACACACACACACATACACACACACACACACACACACACACACACACACACACACACACACACACACACACACACACACACACACACACACACACACACACACACACACAACAAACATACAAACATACAAACATACATACATACATACATACATACATACATGTATACATGTACACACACAGACACACACACACACACACACACACACACACACACACACACACACACACACACACACACACACACACACACACACACACACACACACACATGACAAACAAACATACATACATACTTTCGCACACCCACTGAGGTTTTGCAAAGGTTTGTGGGCTCGGTGTAGGATGAGCGGATGTATGCTCAGTTTCCTTGAAGGATTATGTCGAATCCTGCAAGGGGGGAGGGAGAGAGCGGGGGTGAGGGGAGGGAGGGAGGGGGAGGGGGAAGGATGGGGGGAGGGAGGGGAGAGGATGGGGAGGGGGAGAGCGGGGAGAGGAGGGGAATGAGGGTGGAGGGGAGGATGGGGGAGGGGGAGGGGAAGGAGGGGAGGGGGAAGGATGGGGGAGGGGGATTTCGGGCTTGCTTGCGTAACTCGGGCTTGCTTCCCTGCCTGGCTGACTGGCTCTGGCTTGTTTTTGCCGTCGCTGCTTCGGCTGTCTGCTTCCCTCTCTCTCTCTCTCGATTTCTCTTTTCTCTTTTTCTTGATTTCTTTCTCGATTTCTCTCTATTTCTCGGTATCTCTTTCTCTTTCTCTCTTGATTTCTCTTCTCGATTTCTCTCTATTTCTCTGTTCTCACTCGATCTCTCTTTCTCCTCGTCTTCCTCCTCCTCCTCCCCTCTCCCTATCCTCCTCCTCTTCTCCCCTTGCCCTTCCTCAATTCGCCCCTCTTCCCTTCTCCCTGTCCCTTCTTCCTCCCTCTCCCCTTATTTTTTTACCTCTCACCCCTTCCCTCTCACCTTCTCTCTCTCTCTCTCTCTCTTCTCTTCTTGTCCTCTCCTCCTCGTCCTCTTCCCCTTCTTCCTGTCCCTTCTTCCCTCCTCCTCCCCTCTTCCCCTCTCCCTCCTCTCCCCATCACCTCTCCCTTCTCCCCTCATCTCCCCTTCTCTCCTCCTCTCCCCTTCTCCCCCCCTCGCTGAGATGGCCTCCTGGATGTTTGTGTTTTGTGTCGCACTCACTTCGGGGGGGGGGGGGCAGCGAGACCCGGTGGTTTCACGGTCAGCTGGTTATAGAGTTTTTTTTTTTTCCTTTTTTTTTTTTTTTTTTACAGACTCGCGATATCTGTCTCTCTATTACTCTGTCTCTGTTTCTCTCTCAATCTCTGTCCTTCTTTCGTTTCTTTCGTTATTCTCTCTCTCTCTCTCTCCTTTCTTATTATTTGTTTCTTTGTTTCTTTCTTTCTTTCCTTTTGCGCTCTCTGTCTGTCTGTCTGTCTGTCTCTCTGTGCCTGTTTCTCCCTCTCTCTCTCTCTCTCTCTCTCTCTCTCTCTCTCTCTCTCTCTCTCTCTCTCTCTCTCTCTCTCACACACACACACACACACACACACACACACACACACACACACACACATCACTCACTCACTCACTCACTCACTCACTCACTCACTCACTCACTCACTCACACACACACACATACACACACACACACACACACACACACACACACACACACACACACACACACACACACACACACACACTTTCCCTCACTCACTTCTTCCCTCCCTTATACTCTCCCACCTCCTCAACTTCTCTCTTTCATATTTTTCTTTCTTTTTCTCTCTGTCTCTTTTCCCCTCTCCGCGTCCCCTTCAGAAAAGAGGAACTTCACCAACACAAGTTCCAGGAAACGTTTTAAGCCCTCGACGTGGGTCAGGATGCGGGGGCTGTCTTGGTGGCGTGGAGGGCGTGAGGTGTTTCCGGGATTTGGGCGGGGCGAGGGGCGGGGCGTGGGGCGGGGCGTGGGGCGAGGGGTGAGGGGCGGAGCGTGGGGCGTGGGGCGTGGGGCGAGGGGCGAGGGGCGGGGCCGGGCGTGGCGTGGGGCGGGGCGAGGGGCGGAGTTTGTAGAGGAGGTCGTTTACTTGGCGATCTGGATGGTGATTTAAACAAGCCCAGTTCAGAATTAACGAAGATAACTAAGGAAAAAAATGAACAACTGGAAAATAAACCTACAAGGATCACACGGATAATACTTCGTCGTTGATTAATGTAATGAACGAATAAAATCTAATAACATCGTTCTCCACATAGACGTCATTCCATTTTATGTTGCCGATCACGAACTCATAAAGGTGACACTTGATATAAAGAAATCGAAGCGACCACCAAAAAGCTTTCGCGAATTTGCCAATTATGATTCTCAGTCATTATGTCAACCCATAATAGCCAAAGAATCAACTCTTCTAGAAATTTCGCAAACAGATGATGTAGACATGAAGGTAAATGTGTGATCAATGATAGTATAGATGCCATTGCCCCCTTTGTTGCAAAAATTATTAGACGTCCTCCTAGATGCCATTGCCCCCTTTGTTGCAAAAATTATTAGACGTCCTCCTAGATGCCATTGCCCCCTTTGTTGCAAAAATTATTAGACGTCCTCCTAGATGCCATTGCCCCCTTTATGCAAAAATTATTAGACGTCCTCCTAGATGCCATTGCCCCCTTTGTTGCAAAAATTATTAGACGTCCTCCTAGATGCCATCGCCCCCTTTGTTGCAAAAATTATTAGACGTCCTCCTAGATGCCATTGCCCCCTTTGTTGCAAAAATTATTAGACGTCCTCCTAGATGCCATTGCCCCCTTTGTTGCAAAAATTATTAGACGTCCTCCTAGATGCCATTGCCCCCTTTATGCAAAAATTATTAGACGTCCTCCTAGATGCCATTGCCCCCTTTGTTGCAAAAATTATTAGACGTCTTCTGGCCCCTTGGATAAACGACGGCATTGAGAGAGCCATAACAGATAGGAACAGTGTCCATAAAGCTCTCAAAAAGAACAGATTCGACGTGGCTCTCCAGGCTGACTCTAAGTAAAGGAAGGGAAATGTCAGATCACTTGTACAAGAAGGCAATGCCGATTATTTTGGAAATAGATTATCAAATTGGAAAAAAAAGGTCTGCTAAAACATGGATTATAATAAGACTTGTGCCAAACCAAAAAATAGCTTAAAGATATTAATCTAAATTCCAAAATTAGTTCGAGTGAGTTTAATGAGTTCTTCGCTAAAATTGGACGCCTCACATATGAACAAACGAGTGCTTCCATCTCTCAACAAAATACAAGTAGGATGAGGTCCTCAGCAAATAATTTCAGACCACAACCTGTCGAAATAGAAACAGTAATCCTGACAATAAAACACCTGCGTGAAACAAATGCTGTGGGAGCGGATGACATTGCTCTTCGCTACCTGTTATGGCGTATTATTTAACTGTTATCATTAATACATCTTTAGTCACCAGTCCTTCCCATCGCTTTGAAAACGTGGCATAGTAACACCACTTTTCAAATCTGGAGACACAGACGAAGTTAATAATTATCGCCCAATTAGCATACTTCCTATTCTCGAACACTCTGAGGTTCTCGGAAAAGTCGTAGCAGACCAATTGACAACATTTTTAGAGAGACATGACCTATTATCCGGAATATAACATGGCTTCAGAAGTAAGCTGTCTATTGAAACAGAATTATTGCAGATTACAAATATGATTTATTAGAATATAGACAACAACCAATTAGACTTGCTTACATTGTGCGACTTATCCAAGGCCTTTGAAAGTGTCAATCACGGAATCCTCATTAGATCCTAATAGATCTCAAAATTGATACATATTGGTTCAAAGTTATCTAATCCAATCAGTCAGAATTCGCGAGAATATATGAGCAAAACGGATAGTATCCTTTGGTGTTCCACAAGGATCTATATTAGGCCCAATCCTGTTCACCATATTCGTAAATGATCTGTCAACCATAACCCAAAATTGCCTTCTTGTTCAATACGCCGATGATTCACAATGTCTCCATAGTGATTCTGTAAGCAACTTTAGATGAACTGATTAAAAAGACCCAGGGGACACTTACACAATTAAAAGGATACTTCGACACAGATGGCCATAAGATCAATCCAGACAAAACACAATGTATCTTCCGAGGTCGTCGCCAAAACATCGTCAAAACTCCTGTAAACACGACCATAAGATTTGAAGACAGGGACATGAGACCGAGCACTTCCTTAAAAAAAAAACTAGCCGTACTCGTTGACAGACTCATGAGAATTTGAGAATCACGTCAACAACATCCACAGAAATGTAAGGGGCACACTAATTTACCGAAGTCATATCAAAAATAGAACCCCTTTTGAAAGTAGAATATCTGCTATACAAACATTAGTTCTTAGTATGATTAATTATTGCTCAAACATATGGGGTACAGTAAACAAAGGTCAGATTCAGGAAATTCAAAAATGACAACATTTTGCTGCCAGACTAGCACTCGGTAACGTAAAAAAAAATATGACCACTTTACCCCACACGTAAACAAAGTTGGCAAAAAATACAACACAACTGCAACTATGATACTTGCATGCTAATTCCTACAATGACCCAAGGTTTTTATCCAAAATGGCTTTTAACCCTTTCAACTGTAGGTAACAAAACCTGTGTCCAAACAAGGCAGGTTAACTCCCTATCTGTCAAAAGGTCACGTACAGACATAGGGGCACGACAGACACTAACACGTGGACCCATGATCTGGAACCAACAGCCTTCTAATATAAACGTTCGGAATCCAAGTACATTCGAAAAGAAATTACAGGAACATCTCATAAATCACCAATGACATCAGGTTTCAGGATATAAGAATAAATGAGATTTATATGTATACCATTGATTCTATGTTTAACTTATCTTTGTATGTAGTGTAATATCACTATGTATAGAAAAAGAATGACCCTTGTAACGAATGGAATAAAGTATTTTGAATTTGAATTTTTGAGGGGGAGGGGTGGGGTTTGTTGGGAAGGGGGGGGAGGGGCTGGGTTTGAAAGGGGGGGGTATTTGGGAGGTTATGGGGGCAGGGGGGTATTTGGGAGGTTGGATGGGGGGTATTTGGGAGGTTAAGGGGGGGGGGTATTTGGGAGGTTGAGGGGGGGGGGATTTGTAAGGGGTAGGGCATTGGGGAGGGGGCGAGGGTATGCCTCAGGTTCTGTCCGGGGATCTGGGCGGGGTGAGGGGTGGGTTCATAGGGAGTTGGGCAATATGGGGGAGGGAGGGGCGGAGGTCTCCTGGTGGGTGGGGGTGGAAAGTTGTTGAGGGGGAGTTGGTGGGTGGGTATAAGGGCTCTTTATTGGGGGAGGGGGAGGGGAGGGAGGGGGGGTGGAGGGTTCTAGGTCGCCTTGGCTCTAGTTGTTTTTACCTCGTTGAGGGGAAATTCCCTTCTCTGTCTCTCTCTCTCTCTCTCTCTCTCTCTCTCTCTCTCTCTCTCTCTCTCTCTCTCTCTCTCTCTCTCTCTCTCTCTCTCTCTCTCTCTCTCTCTCTCTCTCTTCCCCCCCTCTCCCTATCCCTATCCCTCCCTCCCTTCCTCTCTTTCTCTCTTCTCTTTCTCTCTTTCTTTCTCTCTCTCTCTTTCTCTCTCTTTCTCTCTCTCTCTCTCTTTTCCCTCTTCCTCCTCCCTCTCCTCACTCTCCTCTCTTTTTACTCTCGCCTCTTCTTTCTCTCTCTCTTTCTTCTTTTGTCTCTCTTTCTCTCTCTCTTTTTTCTCTGTCTATTTGTCTCTCTCTCTCTCTCCCTCTACTTCCTCTCTCCCTTTCTCTCCTCTCTCCCTCTCTCCCTCTCTCCCTCTCTCCCTCCCTCCCCTCCTCCCCTCTCCCTCTCCCTCTCCCTCTCCCTCTCCCTCTCCCTCTCCCTCTCTTTCTTGTTTATTTATCCACGTGGCATATACTCCGGAAACCATTACTCACATTTTCATGGTTGTCATGAAAATATTACGTTTTGTTTATCTATCTACCTGTGTATTTGCATTTTACAATTTTTATTTTATTTTATTTTTTAATTATTATTATTATATATATATATATATATATATTTTTTTTTTTTGCAAACGAAGAGAAAAGGGTTGTTTTTATTTCATCGAGAAAGTGTATATCAGTCATGTCATATCAATTAGTCATTTCTCTTTTTTCCCCTTTTGTTAAAAGAAAAAAATAGACCTTGTCGTTTATTTTATTCGCTGACTAACGCATTCTTTTGACCTTGTATTCCAGGTATGTACGGCATGCGTGTCTTCGTGTCCGTTCGTGTAAGCGTTCGTGTAGGTAGGCGTTCGTGGGCGCAAGTATCCGCGTGGAACAGGGTGAGTAAATCGCGCTTGTGAGGCGTGTGTTTCGTCTTTCTCCTGTTAGTGTTCGGGCCAAGACGGTGCTTAATTAGCCCCGTCTCTCTCGCTCGTCGTAATTAATATGTTAATGAGCCATTCGCGTCACGGGTTCGATGCTCTTTTGTCTAGGCGAATGGCGGCGGGGGGGGGGGGGTTGGTGGGAGGGAGTGGGTGGGGCTTGGGGTGGCGGTTAGAGGGGGAGCTCCTCTTGTTGTTGTTGTTTTTGTTTTTTGTTGTTGTTTGACGGGATTGGTTTGTTTGGTAATGTGGTGGTAGGGATTGGGAGAATATTTTTGTTTTATTTGTTTATTTGTTATTTCTTTTGTGGATGGATGGGGGAGGGTGGGAGGGGGTGATTGGGTAGTCTGTATAGTGGATGAAGACAGGCAGGCAGTCAGACAGGCAAGTAGGCATACAGACAGATATATAGACACAGACAGACAGACAAACAGACAGGCAGGTAAGCAGGCAGGTAAGAAGACAGACAGACAGTCAGGTAAGCAGCCAGGTAAGTAGACAGACAAACAAGCTGGTAGGTAGCTTAACATACATACAGGAAGACATTTAAAAAGGTAAAAAACACAGGAAAAAATGCGAAGAGTAGGAAACACAAATAGAAAATTAATCCAAGCAAAGAAAAAAGTTTTACATAACAAAGAAAATGATGATAAAGACCAAGACAAACAGGCGAAGAAGAGAAAAGCAAAGAAAGAAGAAGAAGAAAAAAAAAAAGTTTATGATTATTGCCGTTGCTTGTCATTGCTTTCTCTCTCTCCCTCTCTCCTGCTCTGCTCTTTGAGTTTAATTAAATGAAATTGGTCGATTTAATTAATTTGGGTCAATTACTGTTGTATTTTTGAAGCTTGGTCTTAATTTTTAGGGTCTGTGTCCATTCCGTTCTACTGCTTCATTTTTCTACTTCTATTTTTTTTTATTTTTTTTTTGCTTTTTCTTCTTCTTTCTCCTCTTCTTCCTTTGCCTCTTTTTTTTCTTCTTCTCCGTCTTCCCCTTCTTCTTTTTTATTATTATTATTCCTCTCCTCCTTTTTCTTCTTCTTCTCTTTCTTCTTCCTTTTCTTCTCTTTCTTCTTCCTCATCTTCTCCTTCTTCTTCTTCTTCCTCAATATATGAAAGACAGGAAACATTCTATATAAAGCATTAAAAACAATGTGAGCCCCCCCCCCCCCCAATCATCCACCCGCGCCATCTGTTGACTTGACGCCCAACTAAACGGCCGGCGTCGTTCAGTGGGAGCGTTCTCACTAGCGCCCATGACAGTTGTTCTATCAAAATATATATGCTGATTTGGTTGATAACTGTAATTGAACTCAAAATCAACCTGACATAATTTTTTCTCCATATTGATGTTAAATATATCTTCAGCTTCAAATTGTAGATGAAGGCTTACACTACTATATTAAGTCGAATTTTTACCTTTTTTTTTAGATGGGCATCATGACTTGACACCTTTACCATTCACAATAGTTTCATGTGATCCAGTAAATATCTTGCTTATGTCAGTCTGAACATCACATATCTAAGTATATATCTTTAAAAGCATGAATATTACAAACCTTTCTTTTTCCTTCGGGGAAAATATGAAATATAAGTTCTTTATTATCTTTTTTTCTTTACTTTTTATTTTTACAAGCAGAACAAAGATGAGACTCTCCTGGCATTGTCGAAGCTGTTATTCCAATTTTCGCGCTTCTATGTAAACAAACAGACGATATAAAATGACGTCACGAGATGCTCACTAACGCCATCTATTGCGCCGACGCTGCATTACTCATAGGATTTTGCTCGACATTCCGGTCTTTCGTGTATAGTCCTTGGTTATAACCCTCTAATCGGAGTGAAATATTATGGCATATTCGCTCCAGCATAAATGAGAATTAGTCAGGGTTGGTTGGTTTATTATGTTATGTATTCTATTTTTTTTCTTATATGCCGTCTTTGGTGTTGCATTTGTTATTAGGTTATTTTATACTTTTGCGTTTTTCTGTTTTTCTTCTTTTTTTTGCATTCGTTCTCTTTGTTTATTGTTTTTACTCTTATTTTCTTCTTTCGTCTTTACATTTATCTTCTTTTATTTTTTCGTAATAATTGCATTATTTGTTCCCATGTTTTCATTTGTTTCATTAATATGGATATAACATAGAAGTGTAGAATAAAAAAAATAATAATGTGTTTAATCTTTAGTAAATAAAAATAAATTGCTTCTCTCCATGTAATCAATGTCGGAAGTGGTGAAAGTCTACGGATTTCGCGCGCCACATTTCACTATTCCGGCATGTTGCAATGGGCTCTTATCTTAATTATGCATCAAATTATTACTGGCGAAAGGATTGTCGATCTTAGCCTTAATTGCTCTACTTGCAGAATACGTTGCTAATTGCAATAAAAAAAGAGGAATGAGTAAATGTATTGCGGGTAGTTACGTATTATTGGTATCGAATTCGGGAGTGACGTCATAAAGAGATTGGAAAGGTCATCAGGAGCTCCGAACCGAACGTACCCCGATGGCCGCTGTGGGTTGGTTAACGGGTGTTTACAGGGGGGGGGGGGTGGAGGCAATTTGCTCTCGCTCGGGTTGGTTACACTGGCGAACACATGCACGCACATGCACACGCATTCACACACGCACGCACTCACACGCACAGACTCAAGCACTCACTCTCCGTTCCACGCCTCCTCCTCCTTCCACCCTTCCACTTACCCCATTCCCCCCTCCCCTCCTCTCTCACCTGTCCCATTCCCCCTCCACCTTCCACCCTTCCCTCCCCTAAAGTCTCCTACTCCCTCCCCCTACCCGCTCCCCCTCCCCCTTACCCGATCCACCTTCCACCCTCCCCTCCACATACCCACTCCCCCTATCCCTTGCCCGATCCACCTTCCACCTTCCACCCTCCCCTCCCCCTCCCTTCCCCTCCACATACCCGCTCCCCCACCCCCACCCCCCATCCACCCATCCACCCTCGTTGCCAACACTCCCCATAGATGGCGTTAGTCTTGTTCGCCACAGAATTAATGAGGAAAAGGTGAATCGTCACTTTTTTGATAATGAGTGGCCGGTGTGCGTGGTTTAAACAGGTCCTTTTTTATGGTTGTTTGGAGTGTAATTGGTGATTGGGCTTGTTTGGGTTGTTTGTGGGTAGTTTTGTTGTTATTTTCTTTTGGGTACTGTTTGTTGATTTTTTAAATTGGTATTGATGTATTATATTTATTCTCTCTCCCTCGCTTTATCAGTCTTTCTCTCTCTCACTTTATCTATCTCCCCCCCCCCCCTCTCTCTCTCTCTCTCTCTCTCTCTCTCTCTCTCTCTCTCTCTCTCTCTCTCTCTCTCTCTCTCTCTCTCTCTCTCTCCCATCCTCCCCCATCCTTCCTTCCTTCCTTCCTCTCTCTCTCTCTCTCTCCCTCTCCCTCTCTCTCTCTCCCTCTCCCTCTCCTCTCTCTCCTCCCCCTCCCTCCCTCTCTCCCTCTCCCTCTCCTCCTCCTCCCTTCCTCCCTCCCTCCCTCTCTCCTCTCTCTCCCTCTCTCTAATCCCTTCTTCCCCTACCTCTTCCCCCCTTCCCTTACCCTCCCTTCTCCTTACTCACAGAAAGAAAGCACGCGACCTTGCCACACGAGGTCAATGACCCCGTCCAATAAACCCTTTGCTGTCCCTTAAAAAGACTTTTTTTCGCCTGTTTTTTGTATGTTTTTTTAGTTTTGTTTTTTGTTTTTTCGTCTTTTTTTGTATTTTTTTATATTTATTCACTTTTTTATTACTCTCTTCGTATCTTCGTTTTTTTCTTACTTATCTTCGTTCTTTGTTCTTGTCTTGTTCTTTTTGTTTGTGTGTTTGTTTCTTATTTAGATTGCTGTAGC
>NC_091565.1:4145248-4162748 GCF_042767895.1 Penaeus vannamei | reverse complement strand
CGTAACGTAGCAAGGAAGAGAGAGAGGAAGACAGACAGACGCGAATAGATTTCTACAGGACGCGGGAAACCCTTAGGGAAATCGTAAAACCAATAATTTAGGCGGTAAACGAAAGAAAAAAATGGGAAATTTTGTGCAAATCGGCGCTTGTGGGGCAAAATCAAGAGGTCTTGGCCGTTAACTCGAACTGCGCGTTATCGTACATCAGGCAAGGGCCCTTTGGCGAATTTTACGCGCGGAGATTGTTATCGTACATCATCATGCCGTGCCGTTGAATTGATATCGTACGGTTTTCAGAGGTTGTTGTCGTGCAGAGATCGTGCGTTGTTTGTTAATTTGTTACGGTAATTTATTTAGCACATGCTTTACCTTTTTTCTCTTTTTTACCTGTTGAGTTATGGCGATTTATTTAGAACATGCTCTTCCCTTTTTAATGTTGACCTGCTGTTGTATTGTTAATATTGAGTATAGAAATCTTGGACCCGTAGCTCATTTCCTATTCAAAATACGAAATCCATTTTTTAAAATTTACGGACCGTTATCTTCACCAAACCGACGCACAAAATGATATAAATAGATAGACGCAAGAGCACAAAAGTCTGAATAACAAAGAAAGCAATTTTTTTTTTTTTTTTTACACACGACTGCGTTCGCTTCGCCTTGTAGTTGCAAGATGTCGCGTGCAATAATACATAGCGCCGCACGATGTTGCATTCCGAGGATTTTTGCCTTCGTCCCGTACGCCTCTTACCTGCTTGCTCTTCCGGGGTATTGCGGGCGGCTCTTTGGGTAATTGTTATTCCCTTTTATTGTCTGGGTTTTTTTTATTGTTATTGCTTGTGTTGGTGTTAGTGTGATTATCTTTTAGCTTTCATGATTTTGTTTATTTTTTTTTTATCTTTCTCTCTCTCTCTCTCTCTCTCTCTCAGTCTGTCTGTCTCTCTCTCTCTCTCTCTCTCTCTCTCTGTCTCTCTCTCTCTCTCTCTCTCTCTCTCTCTCTCTCTCTCTCTCTCTCTCTCTCTCTCTCTCTCTTTCATTCTTTGTTTCTGTCTGTCCCTGTCTCTGTCTGTCTGTCTGTCTCTCCCCTTTCCACACTCCCCTCCCTCCCTCTCTCTCCTTCCCTCATCTCTTTCTCTCCCCGTCTCTCTCTCCTCTCTCCTCTCCCCTCTCCCTCTCCCTCTCCCCTCTCTCTCCCCCTCTCTCTCCCTCCCTCCCCCTCCTCCCTCCCTCCCTCCTTCTCCTTTCTCTCTCTGCATGAGTCTCTCTTGTCCTTGTCTTCAGGTCACCAGGAACACTACCCCCCCCCCCCCGCTATCCCCACCAGCAAAAGAGAGCGCCGGGACAAAGTTTTCGAAAAGACTTATTATTTCTTTCCCGCCAAATTTACCCGAGTCAGACTTGCCGCTTTGTGTGTTTTATTTTTTATTTTTATTTTATTTTATTTTTTTACCTGGGTTTTATTTGGCTTTGTGAAGGAATGTTGTTCTTTTGTTTTGTTTTGTTTGTTTACGGAAGAAAGGTGCCGGGTTAAGATTGTTGCTGTTCTTTCTTTTTTTTTTTAGATGTTTTCATTTGGTTTAGAGAGAAGGAAAGAGAGAGAGAGGGGGGAGGTGGAGAGAGAGAGAGGGAAAGAGAGGGAAAGAGAGAGAAGAGAGAGGGGAGGAGGGAGAGGAAGAGAGAGGGAAGAAAGAAGAGGAGGGAAGAGGAAGAGAGGGGGGAAGAGGAGAGAGAGAGAGAGGGGAGGGAGAGAGAGAGAGGGAGGGAGAGAGAGGGAAGAAGAGAGAGAAAGAGGGGAGAGAGAGAGAGAAGAGGAGGGAGGGGAGGGAGAAGAGAGAGAGAGAGAGAGAGGAAGGGAGAGAGAGAGAGAGAGAGAGAGGAAGAGAGAAGATTGAGAGAGAGAGAGAGAGAGAGAGAGAGGGAGAGAGAGAGAGAGAGAGAGAGAGAGAGAGAGAGAGAGGGAGAGAGAGAGAGAGAGAGAGAGAGAGAGAGAGGGAAGAGAGGAGGGAAGAGAGAGGGCGAGGGAGGAGAAAGAGAGAGAGAGGGCGAGGGAGGAGAAAGAGAGAGAGAGGGCGAGGGAGGAGAAAGAGAGAGAGAGGGCGAGGGAGGAGAAAGAGAGAGAGAGGGCGAGGGAGGAGAAGAGAGAGAGAGAGAGGGCGAGGGAGGGAGAAAGGAGAGAGAGAGGGCGAGGGCGAGGAGAAAGAGAGAGAGAGAGAGAGAGGGCAGAGGGAGGGAGAAAGAGAGAGAGAGAGGGCGAGGGAGGAGAAAGAGAGAGAGGGCGAGGGAGGAGAGAAAAAGAGAGAGAGGAGAGAGACGAGGAGGAGGAAAAGAGAGAGAAGGAGAGGGCGAGGGAGGAGAAAAGAGAAAGAGAGAGGAGAGACGAGGGAGGAGAAAGAAGAGAAGACGAGAGGGCGAGGGGAGAAAAGAGAGAGAGAGAGAAGACGCGAGGGAGGAGAAAAAAGAGAGAGAGAGGGCGAGGGAGGAGAAAGAGAGAGAGAGAGGGAGAAAGAGAGAGAAAGAGGGAGAAAGAGAGAGAAAGAGAGAGAGGGGGCGAGGGAGGAGAAAGAGAGAGAGAGAGGGAGAAAGAGAGAGGGGGTGGGGAGATACCGGCACTGAACACGTCCGATCACCCAGCCAGATTAATTGACCTTCATTTCTTTCATTTCCAACTCCTTCTCATCCTTCAGTGTTTCCCTCTGCCCTTCCCCTGATCTCCCCTTAACTACCTTTCAGCCTGCTAGCCACTCTCTCCTCCCCTCCTCCCTACCCCCTACCCCCCTCCTTGCATCCCCCTACCCCCTTCCCAAGAATCCCTTCCCACTTTCCATCACCAGCAGTTCTCCTTCTCCACCATCGCCTCCCCCTTCACCACCAACCCCAACCCTTCCCGCGTTTCCTCGAACCCCCTTCTCCACTACCCCCATTGCCCCCTCCCCATCCCCATCCCCCATCCCCATCCCCATCTCCCCTCCACACTCAATCTACCTATTCTTCCTACCACCGTCCCCCTCCCCCATTCCCTTCCCCGTCCCCCTCCCCATCTCCCCTCCTTGCTCACTCACTCTACCCATTCCTCCTTCCCGTCCCCCCTCCCCCGGCCCCCTACCCACTGCCCCCTCCCCGTTCTCTCCTCCACAGTCCCCCCTCTCACACGTTCTCCCTCCCTGTCCCCTCCCCGTTCTCCCTCCCCGTTCTCCCTCCCAGTCCCCCTCCCCCGTTCTCCCTCCCAGTCCCCCCCCTCCCCGTTCTCCCCTCCCGAGTCCCCCTCCCCCGTTCTCCCTCCCAGTCCCCCTCCCTGATTTCTCCCTCCCCAGTCCCCCTCCCAGTCCCCCTCCCCAGTTCTCCCTCCCAGTCCCCCCTCCCCTGTCCCCCCTCCCCGTTCCTCCCTCCCAGTCCCCCCTCTCCAGTCCCCCCTCCCCAGTCCCCCTCCCCCGTTCTCCCTCCCAGTCCCCCCTCCCTGTCCCCCCTCCCCGTTATCCCTCCCGAGTACCCCTCCTCCCAGTCCCCCCTCCCCCTCTGGAACCGGTTAACCAGCGCTGTTGTGTCGCGTTGTTTGCTCTCCCGGTGTGTGTGTGTGATTGGCGGGGCCTTTGTTTACTCTTCGTTGCGCTGGTTCCCTCTCGCTCTTTGTCTTTCTTTTTATTTTATTTTCTCCTTCTCTTTCTCTCTTCCTCTCTTTCTTTCTTTCTCTCTTTTTCTTTCTCTTTTTCTTTCTCTCTTTCTCTCTCTCTCTCTCTCTCTCTCTCTCTCTCTCTCTCTCTCTCTCTCTCTCTCTCTCTCTCTCTCTCTCTCTCTCTCTCTCTCTCTCTCTCTCTCAGGGAGCGAGAGTGAGAGAGAGAAAGCGAGCGACAACGAGGAGAGAGAGAGGGGGGGAGGGGGGAGGGAGAGAGAGAGACACTTTCGCTTTCTCTGAAAAGGGATAAAGATAAGAAACGGGAGAAGATGATGAGGATTGCAATGGAGGGCGAGGAGGGACATGAGAGAAGGATGATAAAAAGGAGGAGGAGGAAAATGGAGAAGAAAGGGGAGCTGGCATAGGGAGGAAGGATAAATTTCAATTAGTAAAGAAGTGATGGCGAGGAAGTGGGAGACAGGGAATGAAAGATGGTGGATAGAAAGAAGAAGGGAGAGAGGGAGTGAGAAGTCGAGAAAGAGAGAGCGTCTGAAAATAAGAAAGAGTGTGTCTGAGAGAGACAAATTGAGAGATAGAAGACGAGAGAGAGAGAGAGAGAGAGAGAGAGAGAGGGAGAGAGCTTAAGAAAGAGAGAGAGAGAGAGAGAGAGAGAGAGGGGGGGGGGGGGGGGTGAAAAAGATTTTTAAAAAAAGTGAGAGAGAAAAGAGAAAGTGAGCATGAGCGAATAAGAGAGAAAAAGAGAGCGAGAGAGAACCACAAGCAGAGCGCGCTAATGCTTACAGGAGGAAGAGCAGTCACGCTCGCAAGCCCGAGGAGGAGGAGGAGGAGGACATGAAGCACATTGAGGAAGCGGAGCACGATCTCACGGG
Organism: Penaeus vannamei; assembly: GCF_042767895.1. Classification (NCBI taxonomy): domain Eukaryota; kingdom Metazoa; phylum Arthropoda; class Malacostraca; order Decapoda; family Penaeidae; genus Penaeus; species Penaeus vannamei. The sequence continues at coordinate 4,158,248 of NC_091565.1, read as the reverse complement.
GGAGGAGGAGGAGAAAATGGAAGAGGAAGGGGTGGAGGAGGAGAAGGAGGAGGAGAAACGGGAAGAGGGAGAGGGATTAAGAGAAGGAGAATGAAGAGGAAGAGGAGGAGGAAGGGATGGAGGAGGAGAAGGAGAAGAAGAGGAGGGAGGAGGAAACGGGGAAGAGGGAGAGGGATAAGGAGAAGGAGAATGAAGTGGAAGCGGTGGAGAAAGAGAAGGAGAAGAGGAGAAGCCAGGAAGAGGGAGAGGGATTAAGAGAAAGAGAATGGAGAGGAAGAGGAGGAGGAAGGGGTGGAGGAGGAGAAGGAGAAGAAGAGGAAGAGGAGAAACGGGAAGAGGGAGAGGGATTAAGAGAAGGAGAATGAAGAGGAAGAGGAGGAGGAGAAGGAGAAGAAGAAGAGGAATGATTTTCGAAGAGAAGGGATAGAAAAGATATAAATGGAATAAGGGAAATAAGTGATATGTAAAATGGTAGTGATAGCAAGAAAGAGGAGAAAAGAGTTGAAGAGGAAGCTGATGATGAGGTAAAGAGGGTGTAGATAAGGGCAGTGAGAATAAGGCAAAACGGAGGAGAAAGAGAAAGAAGTAAAATAGATTCACATGCATGAGAGAGGAGGCAGAGGCAGACATACACACACACACACACACACACACACACACACGCACACGCACACGCACACGCACACGCACACGCACACGCACACGCACACGCACACGCACACGCACACGCACACGCACACGCACACGCACACGCACACGCACACGCACACGCACACACACACACACACACACACACACACACACACACACACACACACACACACACACACACACAGAGGCTGACTATATACACCGAGACGAGACGAGAAAGAGGAATGAGGAAGCAGCTGATAAGGAGATCAAGACAGTGTCGATAAGAGCGATAAGATGACACAAATGAATCGAAAGAATAGAATAAAAAAGGGAGGAAGGGAAGGAAGAGATAGTCATGCAACGCAAAAGGAACCGGAATACGCGCCGTGTTTTATTCTTTAGAAGGAGGAGGAGAAGAAGATGATGATGATGATGATGGTGGAGGAAGGAAGGAAGGAAGGAGGAGGAGAAGGAGAACAAGAAGAACAAGAAGGGGAAAGAGGAGAAGGAGAAGAAGAAGATGGTGGAGGGAGGAAGGAAGGAGGAGGAGGAGAAGAAAGAGAAGATGGTGGAGGAAGGAGGAGGAGGAGGAAGGAAGAGGAGAAGTAAGGAGAAGGAGAGGGAGAAGTAAGGAGAAGGAGAAGAAAGAGAAGTAAAAGGAGAAGTAAGGAGAAGATGAAGAAGGAGAGAAGAGAAAAAAAATGAATAAAAGAAGGGAGAAAAGAGATACAAGAAAGCAACAAATGAAAAGATAATAACAATGTCGATCAGAAAGGTAAGGAGAAGGCATAAAAGGAATAAGAACAAGGAATAAGAGGAGGAGGAGGAGAATTCAGTTAAAACACATCATCTCCATTAATTACAATTTTTTTCTTTCTTTCTTTCTTTTTCTTTCTTTCTTTCTTTTTTAATATAGAGAGTGACAGTGTAGAGTAATACTGAAATTGGAGAAACAATGTTAAGATTTTTTTCTGGAGATGGAGTAGGAGATAAGGAGATGAGAACAATAGCGATAATAGTCGTAGGGAGAAGATCTGAGATAATACAAAGGAGGAGAAGAAGAAGAAGAATAAAGAGAAACACCATCATTTGTTCTGGATTCCTTAGGAGGAGGAGGAAGACAAGGAGAAGGACAAGAAGAAAGAGAAGAAGATGGAGAGAGAATGAGAGAATGATGAAATGAAGAGAGAATGAGAGAATGATGAAATGAAGAGAGAATGAGAGAATGATGAAATGGAGAGAGAATGATGAAATGGAGAGAGAATGAGAGAATGATGAAATAGAACGAGGGGAATCAGGAGGAGGAAGAGGAAGAGAGTAAAAGCAGGAATGGAGAAGACGAAGAAGAAAAACGAAAACGAGGGGCGAGGAGTAGGAGTGAGAGAGAAGAGAAGAGACGAAAGAGAACGGAGACGCAAAATGATAAAAGGATAGGGAAAGATAAAGGAAAGGAGAGAAGAGGAAATTTTAAGGATAGAGAATGGTAAATGGGATATAAAGGAGAGGGAGCGAAAAAAATAAAGGAAAAGAAAGAAAGAAAGAAAATAAGAGAGGAGATAAAGAATAGGAAATGGGGAATGGGAAAGAGAGAGAGAGAGAGAAGGGGATGAAAGACAGAGAGAACAAGAACGAGAGAGAGAGACATACAGACAGACATAGAGAGAAACAGAGAGAGACAGAGAAAGAAAGAGAGAGAGAGAGAGAGTGGCAAGCGTGACAGAGAGAGAGAGAGAGAGAGAGAGAGAGAGAGAGAGAGACAGACAGACAGACAGACAGACAGACAGACAGACAGACAGACAGACAGACAGACAGACAGACAGACAGACAGACAGACAGACAGACAGACAGAGAGCAGTGTTTTGCAAGGTGGACTCAGCGAGATGGGTGGGGAGCAGCGTCTCAAGGCCCGTTTCAGAATACGGGACGAGTTTCAGGATTTGTTGTCCCGACAGGTGAGGGAGAGGGAGTGGGGGAGGGAGGGAGGGGGGGATAAGGGAGGGTGGGGGGTGATAGCTTTTGGGAGAGAGAGGAGTTTGGGGAGAGAGTTTTGGGAGTTAGGGAAAGGGAGAGGGAGAGGGGGAGGGGGTGAAAGCTTTTGGGGGAGGGGTTTTGGGGGTTAGGGAGTGGGGGAGGGGAGGGGGAGGGGGTGAAAGCTTTTTGAGGGGAGAGAGGGGCTTGGGGTGAGGGTTTTGGAGGTTAGGGAGAGGGGTTGGGGGTTATCACGAGAGGGAGAGGGAGAAGGGTAAGGGTGGGGTTAGGGAGCAGGGGGGTGGGGAGGGGGGTAGGGAGTTAGGGGAGCAGGGGGTGGGGTGGGGGTAGGGAGTTAGGGAGAGGGGGTGGGAGATGGCAGGAGTTGGAGAGAGGGGGGTGGGAGATGGTAGGAGTTGGAGAGAGGGGGTGGGGAGGGGGTAGGAGTTGGAGAGAGGGGGTGGGAGATGGTAGGAGTTGGAGAGAGGGGGTGGGGGAGATGGTAGGAGTTGGAGAGAGGGGTGGGGAGGGGGTAGGAGTTGGAGAAGAGGGGTGGAGAGATGGTAGGAGTTGGAGAGAGGGGGTGGGGAGATGGTAGGAGTTGGAGAAGAGGGGGTGCAGGAGAGATGGTAGGAGTTGGAGAGAGGGGGTGGGGAGGGGGTAGGAGTTGGAGAGAGGGGGTGGGAGATGGTAGGAGTTGGAGAGAAGGGGGTGGGAGATGGTAGGAGGAGTTGGAGAGAGAGGGGTGGGAGATGGTAGGAGTTGGAGAGAGGGGGTGGGGAGATGGTAGGAGTTGGAGAGAGGGGGTGGGGAGGGGTAGGAGTTGGAGAGAGGGGGTGGGAGATGGTAGGAGTTGGAGAGAGGGGGTGGGAGATGGTAGGAGTTGGAGAGAGGGGGTGGGAGATGGTAGGAGTTGGAGAGAGGGGGTGGGGGAGGGGGTAGGAGTTGGAGAGAGGGGGTGGGGAGATGGTAGGAGTTGGAGAGAGGGGGTGGGAGATGGTAGGAGTTAGGGAGAGGGGGTGGGGAGGCGGTAGGATGCAGGGAGAGGGGAGTGGGTTGGGTGAGGGAGAGGGGGGAGGAGGTGGGGTGGGGTGTTGGGTTAGCTCACGAAGGGGGGGGAGGGAGGGGAGGGGACAATGAGTGTGCAAGGAAGGGGACCTCCTCATTGCGACATTGCAGGATCCGGACATATGCACACGCAGCAAGGTAAACAAACTTACATTTTTGATGATGCAACATTTTCTCTCTCTCTCTCTCTCTCTCTCTCATTTTTCTTTCCTTTTTTTTCTTTTCGTTTTTATTTCTATCGTCATCATTATTCGGTGTCTTTTTTTTCCTTTTTCTTTAAGACTTTTTCTTTTCGTCCTTATTCCTTTCCCTCCCGTCTTCCTTTCCCTCGTCTTCCTTCCCCTTCTTTCCCGTCTTCCTTTCCCTCCCATCTTCCTCTTCTTCTTCTTCTTCCTCCTCCTCCTCCTCCTCCTCCTCCTCCTCCTCCTCCTCCTCCTCCTCCTCCTCCTCCTCCTCCTCCTCCTTAGCTACCCATGGTGCGCCATACATTATAAAAAGCGATATGACAAAACTGAAATAAAACTTGCGGTGCAACGAGATGTGAAGACTGACAGACTAACTCCTGTGTATCTATCAGCATCAGAGACTAACTTCTTTGCATCTATCAGCAGCAAGGAGGTGGAGGAGGAAGGAGGTGGAGGGGAAGGAGGAGGAGGAGGAGGGGAAGGGAGAAGGAGGAGGAGGAGGGGTAGGGAAGGTGGGAGGAGGAAGTAGAAGAGAAGGAGGAGGGGGGGAAGGGAGAAGAGGAGGAGGAGGAGGGGAAGGGAGAAGAAGAGGTGGAGGAGGGGAAGGGAGAAGAGGAGGAGGAGGAGGGGAAGGGAGAAGGAGGAGGAGGAGGAGGGGAAGGGAGAAGAAGAGGAGGAGGGGAGGAGGGGGAGAGGGAGAAGAGGAGGAGGAGTTGGGGAAGGGAGAAGAGGAGGAGGGGAGGAGGAGGGGAAGGAAGGAGAAAGAGGAGGAGGAGGGAGGGGGAAGGGAGAAGGAAGAGGAGGAGGGGAGGGGAAGAGGAGGGAAGGGAGAAGGAGGAGGAGGGAAGGGAGAAGGAGGAGGAGGAGGAGGAGGAAGAGGGAAGGGAGAAGAGGAGGAGGAAGAAGAAGAGGAGGAGGAGAAAAAGAAGAAGAAGAGGAGAAAAAGAAGAAGAGGAGAAAAAGAAGAAGAGGAGGAGAAAAGAAGAAGGAAGAGAGGAGGAGAAAAAGAAAGAAGAGGAGGAGAAAGAGAGGAAGAGGAGGAGAAAGAAGAAGAGGAGGAGAAGAGAAGAAGAGGAGGAGAAAAAGAAGAAGCGCTGGAGGAGGAGAAGGAGAGAGAAGAAGAGGAGGAGAAAAAGAAGAAGAAGAAGAGAAAAGAAGAAGATGAAGAGAAGAAGAAAAGGAGGAGAAAAAAGAAGAAGAGGAGGAGAAAAAGAAGAGGAGGAGGGAGGAAAAGAATGAGGAGGAGGAGCAAAAGAAGAAAGAGGAAGAAGAAGGAGGGAAAAAGAGGAGGAGGAAGTAGAATGAAGAAGAGGAGGAGAAAAAGAAGAAGAAGAAAAGAGGAGAAAAAAGAAGAAGAAGAAAAGAGGAGGAGAAAAAGAGGAGGAGGAGGAGAAGAAAGAGGAAAAAGGAGGAGGGAGGAAGAAGAGAGAAGAAGGAGAAGAAGCAACGAGTCTGGCCGCGCTTGAGAAGGTGCGTCCCCTAAATCAGCAGAAAGCGCGAGGGTGCGGGGAGATGTGAATGAATTGTTAATGTTTGTATCACAGGGATGCTGTTGATTGACAAGGGGGGGAGGGAGGAGGTTGGAGGAAGGTGGATGAGGGGTAGGGGGGAGGATGGCGTCAGTTTCCCGGATGGGTGGTGGGAGTCAGGCCGGGGTTCGGGTCACACGGGTCACATGCGAATGGTCAGTGGAGTCTGTTTTATTTTTTTTTTTTTCTTGCTTTTACTTCTTTTTTTTGGGGGGGTGGGGGTGGGGGGGTGGGGCGGAGGGTTGTGTCGATATGTCGCAGATGTCACATGCCTCTCTTTGCTTTCTCTTTCTGCTTTCTTTCTTTCTTTTTCTCTCTTCTCTTTCTTTCTCTCTCTTCTCTTTCTTTCTCTCTCTTCTCTTTCTTTCTCTCTCTTCTCTGTCTCTCTCTTCTCTGTCTCTCTCTTCTCTTTCTCTCTCTCTTCTCTTCTCTTCTCTTCTCTTCTCTTCTCTTCTCTTCTCTTCTCTTCTCTTCTCTTCTCTTCTCTTCTCTTCTCTTCTCTTCTCTTTTCTCTTCTCTTCTCTTCTCTTCTTTTCTTCTTTCTTCGTTCTTCTTCTCTTTTCTTCTTTCTTCGTTCTTCTTCTCTTCTCTTCTCTTTTTCTCTTCTTTCTTCGTCTCTTCTCTTCTCTTCTCCTTGCCTCTTCTCTTCCTTCTTCCTCTTCTCTCTTCTCTTCTCTTCTCTTCTCTTCTTCTTCTCTTCTCTTCTCTTCTCTTCCTTCTTCTTCTTCTCTCTCTCACTCTCTTCTCTCTCCTCTCTCCTCTCTCCTCTCTCCTCTCTCCTCTCTCCTCTCTCCTCTCTTCTCTCTTCTCTCTTCTCTCTTCTCTCTTCTCTCTCCTCTCTCCTCTCTCCTCTCTTCTCTCTTCTCCTCCCTACCTCATTTATCACTCGTCCCCTGTACACGTGTTATCGTTGCAAAAAGAAAAAGAAAAAGAAAGAAAAAAAAGTCCACAATGGCGATAGTTTTGTTCAGAAGTCGAATCAACTTTGTTCATGCGTGAATCTGTGGGATTACATGGAACGGAAATAAAGTTATAGATGTGTTTTTTTTTTTTTTTTGCTTTCATTTTCTTTGTGGTTTTAGCTGAGGTGATGACTTTCTTTTCTTTTCTTTTAGTTTTGGATTTTTGGGATGACTTTTTTTTCTTTTATTAATTTTTTTGGGGATTTTTTTTTTTTTTTTTTTTTTTTTTTTTTTTTTTTTTTTTTTTTTTTTTTTTAGTTTTGGATTTTTTTTTATTACTTTTATCTTTTATTTTTTTGGGGTATAACTTTTTTAGTTTTTTGGAGTTTTTGGGGTGATGACTTTTTTCTTTTAGTTGTGGATTTTATTTTTTTTTGGGGGGGGGGAGTTTAGGATTTTTAGGGATGACTTTAACCCCCTCCTCTTTCCCCTTCCCATCCTTCCTCCTCCTCCTCCTCCTCCTCCTATCCCTATCCCTATTCCTCCTCCTCCTCCTCCTATCCCTATCCCTATTCCTCCTCCTCCTCCTATCCCTATTCCTCTTACCCCTCCTCCTCCTCCCCCTATTCCATATTCCTCCTCCTCCCTATTCATATTCCCTCCCTCCTCCCCTCCTCCTCCCTATTGCTATTCCCCCTACCTCCTCTCTCCTCCCCTCTCCCCCTCCTCACTCCCTCCTTCTATTCCTCCCTCTCTCCTCCTATTCCTCCGTCTCCTCCCCTCCTCCTCCCTATTCCTCCCCCTCCTCTTCCTATTCCTTCTCCTCCTCCCCCTCCTATTCCTCCTCCCTCCTCCTCCTTCCCATTCCTCCTCCCCCTCCCTCCTCCTATTCCTCTTCCCATTCCTCCTCCCCTCCTCCTCCTCCTCCTCCTCCTCCCTCCTCCCTCCTATCCCTATTCCTCCTTCTCCTATCCCTATCCCTATCCCTATTCCTCCTCCTCCTATCCCTATCCCTATTCCCCCTCCTCCTGTTCCTCTTCCTCCTCCTATCCCTATTCCTCTAACCCCTCCTCCGCCTCCTCCTATTCATATTCCTCCTGCTCCTCCTATTCCTTCTCCGCCTCCTCCTCCTCCTCCCATTCCTCCCCGTCCTCCCATTCCTCCTCCTCCTCCCCCTCCTCCTCCTCCTCCCCCTCCTATTCCTCCTTCCCCTCCTCCTATTCCTCCTCCTCCTATTCCTCCTCCTCCTCCTCCTCCTCACTTCCCACTTCTCCTTTTATGCGAGATTGGTATTTCATGTCGCCGAGAAGGAGTCACGACATCGAACCCTCACAATTCGCACTGCATTTACGAGTGCGAATAAGAGAGAAAAAAAAAAATTCTAGAACATCCTGGAAATTGAAGTTCCCTTTGAATGGACGTTAATTTTGAATATATGTTTTTTTTCCGTTTTTTTTTTTTTTTTTTTCTTTTTAAGGGGAGGGGGTTGCTAGGACAAGAGGTAAAGAGGGTGAAGGGTAATGGAAGATGATAATGAGAAAGGAGAGAGAATGAAGGAAGGAAGGGAGAAGGAGGGTAGGAGAGGGAAAGGAAAGAAGGAAGGGAAGGAGAGGAGAGGAAGAGAAGAAGAAGAGAGGTAGATAGGGAGAGGAGAAGAAGAGAGGGAGAGGAGAGGGAGATACGGAGAGGAGAGGAGAGGAAGAGAAGAAGAAGAGAGGGGGAGAGGGAGGGAAGGAGAGGAAAGGAAGGGAAGGAGGGGAGAGGGAGAGAAAGAGAAGAAGAGAGGGAGATAGGGAGAAGAGGAGAGGAGTGGGAGAGAAGAAAAAAGACACGAAGAGAGATCCACAATTGAGGATTCATCTTTCTCCTTTTCTACGGCAAACTTCCCGCCTCTCATCTGCTCTGTCTTTTTATCAGTCAATTTCCCTTTCTCCTTTTTTTAATAGTTTCCAGTTTCCCTCTCCACGCTTTTTAGTTTTTTTCTTGTAATCGTTCTCTCTCACGCTCTTCTCCTTCCATGTTTCTTTCCTCTCCTCCTCCTCTTCACCTGTTTTAAAATCTTCCCGTGTCTCTGTTCTGATTTCTTTCTTATTCCCTCCTTCCTTTCTCCTTTCTATTAATTCTCTTCGTATTTTTTTCCATTTCCTCCCTTTTCCGCTCTCCCTCTCTTCGCTCACCTGTTCCTTTTTTCACTCCCCTTCTCTTCATTCTCAGTTCCTTTCTTCTCTCCTGCCTCCTCCTCTTCCCTTCTCTGTTCCCTTTTTTCCACTCCCCTTCCCTTCACTCTATCTCTCCCCGCCTTCATCCCTCCATCTCTCCCTCACCCCTCTCTCTCCTTCCCTCCTTCCTCTCTCTCCTTCCCTCCTCCCTCCCTCCTCCCTCTCTCTCCTTCCCTCCTCCCTCTCTCTCCTTCCCTCCTCCCTCTCTCTCCTTCCCTCCTTCATCTCTCTCCTTCCCTCCTCCCTCTGCCTTCCCCTCCCTACCTCCCTCCCTCTCCCTTCCCCTCCCTCCCTCCTCCCTCTCCCTCATCTCCCCTCCCTTAAACCTGGGGGGAGGGAGGGGAGAGGAGGAAGGGAGAAGGGGAAGAGGAAGGGGGGGGATGGGGGAGGGGGGAGAAGTGGGTGGGAGGGAGGGAGGGAAGGAAGAGGGAACGGGGGGAACAGGGAGGAAGAGGGGGAGGGAAGGGAGAGAGGAAGGAAGGGGAGAGTGGGAGAAGAGGGAAGAGGAAGTGGGGGGAAGGAGGGGGAGAAGGGAAGAGATGGAGGGGTGGGAAAAAGAGGGGTGTGGCATATGGAGGAAAGGAGAGGGTAGGAGGAGGGGGCGAGGGGAGGGGGGACGAAAGCTGGGAGAAGAGGGGGTGAGGGAGATAGGAGGAGGAAGAGGGGGTGAGGGGGAGATAGGAGGAGGAAGAGGGGGTGAGGGGGGAGATTAGGATAGGAGGAAGAGGGGGGTGGAGGGAGATAGGAGGAGGAAGAGGGGGTGAGGGGGAGATAGGGAGGAGGAAGAGGGGGTGAGGGGGAGATAGGAGGAGGAGGAAGAGGGGTGATGAGGGGAGATAGGGAGGAGGAAGAGAAGGGATGAGGGGATGAGGAGATGGGAGGCAGGGGGAGAAGAGGGAAGAGAGGCATAAAAAGATGGACAGTAGAAAGAGGGAGGTGAGGGGGTAAGGGCGAAGGAGAGGGAGAGTCGGAGGGGAGAGGGGAGGTGGGAGAAGAGAGGGAGAAGGAGAGGAAAAGAGGAGTCGGGAGGGAGTGAGGTGCAGGTGAGGGGAGAGAAGTGTAGGGAAGTGGAAAATTTAATTTGGGAGATGGATGGGAGGTGGAAGGTAGAAAGAGAGGGTGAAGGGGAGGAGGGGTGAAGTGGGGAAGAGGAGAGGTGAAGGGGAGGAGGGGTTGAAGTGGGAAGAGGAGGTGAGGGGGGAGGAAGAGAGCAGGAGAGAGGGAGAGGAAGAAAAGAGGAGAGAGAGGGGAGGAAGAAAAGAGCTAGAGGCAACAGGGGAGGTGGAGAGTAAGAAAGAGAGGGGGAATAAAAGAAGGAAGGAAGGAGAAGGGGAGAGTGTGAGAGAGGGAAAAGGGGGAGAGGAGAAGGTGAGGAGGGAGTAAAGAAGAAGGAGAAGGAGGAGGAAGAAGAGAAGTTAGGGAGGGCAATGGATTGGGAAAGGAGGGATAGGAAGGGAGAGAGTTGAGGGAGAAAGAGATTCAAAGAGGAAAGAAGAGGACGGAAGGAAAAGAAAAGAAAAAAAGAGGGGAAATGCGAAGAGGGAAGAAAGAGGAAAGAGAAAAAGAGAAAGGGGAGGAGGGAAGGGTTAGGGGAAGAAAAAAAGGGAGAAAGGGGAGGGGAGGAGGAAACAATAAAAAATGGGAAGGGAGCGTCGAGAAGAGGGCATGGAAAGAGCGTAGGAGAAAGAGAAAGAAACGAGGAGAGGAGAAGAGAGGAAGAGGAGGAGGAGGAAAAGAAGAAGAAGAGAGGAGGAGGAGAAGAGAGGAGGAGGAGAAGAGAGGAGGAGGAGAAGAGAGGAGGAGGAGAAGAGAGGAGGAGGAGAAGAGAGGAGGAGGAGAAGAGAGGAGAAGGAGAAGAGAGGAAAAGGAGAAGAGAGTAGAAGAAGAAGAAGAAGAAGGAAAAGAAGAAGAAAAAGAAGAAGAAGAAGAAGAAGAAGGAGGAGAGAGGGGGAGAAGAGAATAGAAGAGAGGAGGAGGGACGGGGATCGCAGCCCGAAGACGGAGGGGGCGTCCCAGCCTCGTGTTCTTGGGCGTCGTTGATCCTGCTTGTAAACAGAATTTTGGAAACGCGATTAGGGTGTTTGCCTCCGACGCCCACGCCAGCACCTGTGGCCGAAGAGGGGGGAGAGGGAGGGAGGGAGGCCCAGGTAAAGGGGGAAGGGGGAAGGGGCTGATAAAGGGGGAAAGGGGAGAGGGGAGGAGGAAGGGAGGGAGGCCCAGGTAAAAGGGGAAAGGGGGAGGGGCTGATAAGGGGAAAGGGAGGGGGAGGGGCTGTTAAAAGGGGAAAGCGGGAGGGGGAGGGGCTGTTAAAAGGGGGAAGGGGGGAGGGGAGGGAGGCCCAGGTAAAGTGGGAAGGGGGAGGGGGAGATCCTCCTCCTTCTCTTACCCCTCGTTTCCTCATCCTCTTTTCCCTCCCTCGCCTCCCCCGCATCTTCTTAGTCCACCTCTTTCATGCTTCCTTCATCTCCGTCCCCCTCCCCCCCTCCCTCCTCCTCCCCTCCTCCTCCTCCCCCTTCCTTCTCCTCCTCCTCCCTCCCCCCTCCCCCTTCCTCCTCCTCCTCCTCCTCCCATTCACTCCTCCTCCTCCCTCCCCTTCCTCCTCCTCCCTCCTCCCCTTCCTCCTCCTCCTCCTCTTCCCCCCCTTCCTCCTCCCTCCTCCTCCCCCTCTTCCCCTTCCTCCTCCTCCCCCTCCTCTCCTTCCTCCTCTCCTTCCTCCTCCCCCCCCCTTCCTCCTCCTCCTCTTCTCTTTTTCCCTGCTTTGTCCATCCTCCTCCTCCTCCTCTTCGTCCTCCTTCCTCCTCCTCCTCTTCGTCCTCCTTCCTCCTCCCCCCCGAGCCAGCATCACACGAACAAACACAAGCCATAAACACTCGGGCTCGAGTTTCACGTACCAGTCAAGCAGTGCAAGGCTGGGGGGAGGGGGAGGGATGGAAGGAGGGAGGGGGGGAAGGAAGGAGGGAAGGGGGGAAGGAATGAGGGAGGTAGGAGGCCAAAGGAGGGAAAAAGGAAGGCAAAGAGATAGGGAAAAGAGGGAGGGACACATAATAAAACAGGAGGGAGAGGAAGAGGGGGAGATGATGGGGGGAAGAGGGGAGGTGATGGGGGAAGAGGGTGACTGAAGGGGTGTTGATGTTTAAACACCCACGTGATTGGTGGTGGGGAGAAGGGAGCTGGAGGGAGAGGGAATGGGGGGGGGGGAGAAGGACGCCTTGGGAGATAGAAGAAGAGGGTGTGGAAGTGGAAGAGGAAGAGGAGGAGAAGGAAGAAGAAGAAGAAAGAAAGAAGACAAAAGGGAGAGAGGACTAGATGGGAATGAAAGGAGAGGAGAAAGTAAAAGGGGAAGACAGGGAGAGGGGAGAAAGAAGAGAAAAGAAGGAGCTGGGAAAGAAGGAAAGAGGGAGGGGGAAAAAGAAAGGAACGGAAAAAGGGAGAAAGGAGAGAGAAAGATGAGAAGGAAAATGGGAGAGGGGAAGGGTGAGTATGAGGGAAAGAAAGATGGGAAGGTGATGAAGAACGAATGAGGTAGTGGAGAAATAGTGAGAGGAAGGAGCAAAAGATAGGAAAGGAGAGGGGAAGGGAGAGAATAGAGGCGCGAAATAGAAAGAAGAAAAGGGAGAAAAAAGAAGAATGAAGGGAAGGGAGAGAAAGGAGAATGGAGGGAAGGGAGAGAAAGGAGAATGGAGGGAAGGGAGAGAAAGGAGAAAGAAGGGAAGGGAGAGAACAAAGAGCGGGGAATAGAGAAGAGAGAAGGGAGAGAAAGGAGACAGAAGGGAAGGGAGAGAACAAAGACCAAGGAATAGAGAGAAGAGAAGGGAGAGAAAGGAGAAAGAAGAGAAGGGATAACAAAGACCAAGGAATAGGGAGAAGAGAAGGGAGAGAAAGGAGAAAGAAGAGAAGGGATAACAAAGACCAAGGAATAGGGAGAAGAGAAGGGAGAGATAGGAGAGCGAGGGGAAAGGGAGAGAATGGTCGCTCAAGCTGAGATCTCGCGTCGTGTTTTGAGCTCTCGTGTGCAGACCTTTTTTTGCAACTCACGGCCGGTGCTGCTTCTTCGCCTCCACTGGCTCTTCCTCGTCCTTATTTCCTCTGCGTCTGTCTCTCTTTCTGCTTTTTCTTATTCTTTGCTTTTTCTTGTCTTCTTTTTCTTTTTCTTTTCTTTTCTTTTTTCTTGTTCTCTTCTTTTTCTTCTCCTCTCTCTTTTCTTTTTTTATTATTTTCTCTTTTCTCTTCTTTTCTCTTCTCTTCTCTTCTCTCTCCCACCCACTCTCTCGTCAGATTCTGTTCCTCTTATTCATTTATTTTTCTTCCTTATTCTCTTTCTGGTCTCATCCGTTTTCTCAGCCTCTGTCCTTCCTTTTTTACTCCATTTCCTTTTCTTATTTGCTCATTCTCATCTCTTGTATTCCCTTTCTCTTTCTATTTATTTCTCCCTTATTCCCCCTTCATTATTATTATTATTTATTATATTTTTTTTGTGTGTTTTTTTTTTTTTTTAC
>NC_091565.1:4132748-4137748 GCF_042767895.1 Penaeus vannamei | reverse complement strand
TGGGAGGGAGTGAGAGAGAGTGTGTGGGGAGGGAGTGAGAGAGAGTGTGTGGGAGGGAGTGAGAGAGAGTGTGTGGGTGGGGAGTGAGAGTGTGTGGGAGGGAGTGAGAGTGTGTGAGAGGGAGTGAGAGTGTGTGGGAGGGAGGGAGAGGGGGTGGGAGGGAGTGAGAGTGTGTGGGAGGGAGTGAGAGTGTGTGGGAGGGAGTGAGAGAGAGTGTGTGGGAGGGAGTGAGAGAGAGTGAGTGGGAGGGAGTGAGAGAGGAAGGGAGGGAGAAGGATAGAGAGAGAGAGAAAGAGGGAGAAGGATAGAGAGAGAGAGACAGAGAGAAAAGGATGAAAAAGACAAATGAAATAAATAAATAAACAAAAGACGAAAAAGAGAAAGAAAAAATGTTTAAAGTTTTATTTTTATTTTTATTATTATTATTTTTTTTTTTTGTTTGTTCCGAGAGAGACAGAGAGAAAAGGATGAAAAAGATAGACGAATGAAATGACTAAATAAACAAAAGACGATAAAGAGAAAGAAAAAACGTTTAAAGTTTTTTTTTTTTTTCCGCAAGCCATCCGAGTTGCGTTTCGCGGCCGTGGCTCGAGTCGTCGTATTTTTGCGAGCGTCGCGGTGTCGCTGCTTCCGGCTTGTGCAATTGCTACAGGCGGCGCAAGTTACGAGGTGGAACGAGCGAGCAAATGAGCGGACGGGCGAGGGAGGCGAGGTGGCAGGCAAACAAGCAAGCAAACAAACAAACAAACAGGAAGCGAGCGAGGTGTCGGTCGGTAAAAGCAAGCAAGCAAACAAACAGGAAGCAAGCGAGAAGTCGGTAAAAGCAAGCAAGCAAACAAACAGGAAGCAAGCGAGAAGTCGGTAAAAGCAAGCAAGCAAACAAACAGGAAGCAAGCGAGAAGTCGGTAAAAGCAAGCAAACAAACAAACTGGAAGCGAGCGAGGTGACGGTCGGTAAAAGCAAGCAAACAAACAAACAGGAAGCGAGCGAGGTAACGGTCGGTAAAAGCAAGCAAACAAACAAACAGGAAGCGAGCGAGGTGACGGTAAAAGCAAGCAAGCAAACAAACAAACAGGAAGCGAGCGAGGTGACGGTCGGTAAAAGCAAGCAAACAAACAAACAGGAAGCGAGCGAGGGGTGTCGGTAAAAGCAAGCAAACAAACAAACTGGAAGCGAGCGAGGAGACGGTCGGTAAAAGCAAGCAAACAAACAAACAAACAGGAAGCGAGCGAGATGACGGTCGGTAAAAGCAAACAAACAAACAAACAAACAGGGAGCGAGCGAGGGGTCGGTAAAAGCAAGCAAGCAAACAAACAGGAAGCAAGCGAGGAGTCGGTAAAAGCAAGCAAGCAAACAAATAAACAAACAGGAAGCAAGCGAGAAGTCGGTAAAAGCAAGCAAGCAAACAAACAGGAAGCGAGCGAGGAGACGGTCGGTAAATGCAAGCAAGCAAACAAATAAACAGGGTGCGAGCGAGGTGACGGTCGGTAAAAGCAAGCAAGCAAACAAACAAACAGGAAGCGAGCGAGGTGACGGTCGGTAAAAGCAAGCAAACAAACAAACAGGAAGCGAGCGAGGTGACGGTCGGTAAAAGCAAGCAAACAAACAAACAGGAAGCGAGCGAGGTGACGGTCGGTAAAAGCAAGCAAACAAACAAACAGGAAGCGAGCGAGGTGACGGTCGGTAAAAGCAAGCAAGCAAACAAACAAACAGGAAGCGAGCGAGGTGACGGTAAAAGCAAGCAAGCAAACAAACAAACAGGAAGCGAGCGAGGTGACGGTCGGTAAAAGCAAGCAAGCAAGCAAACAAACAAACAGGAAGCGAGCGAGGTGACGGTAAAAGCAAGCAAGCAAACAAACAAACAGGAAGCGAGCGAGGTGACGGTCGGTAAAAGCAAGCAAACAAACAAACAGGAAGCGAGCGAGGTGACGGTCGGTAAAAGCAAGCAAACAAACAAACAGGAAGCGAGCGAGGTGACGGTCGGTAAAAGCAAGCAAGCAAACAAACAAACAGGGAGCGAGCGAGGTGACGGTCGGTAAAAGCAAGCAAACAAACAAACAGGAAGCGAGCGAGGTGACGGTCGGTAAAAGCAAGCAAACAAACAAACAGGAAGCGAGCGAGGTGACGGTCGGTAAAAGCAAGCAAGCAAACAAACAAACAGGAAGCGAGCGAGGTGACGGTCGGTAAAAGCAAGCAAACAAACAAACAGGAAGCGAGCGAGGTGACGGTCGGTAAAAGCAAGCAAACAAACAAACAGGAAGCGAGCGAGGTGACGGTCGGTAAAAGCAAGCAAGCAAACAAACAAACAGGGAGCGAAGGCGTGAGGTGACGGTCGGTAAAAGCAAGCAAACAAACAAACAGGAAGCGAGCGAGGTGACGGTCGGTAAAAGCAAGCAAACAAACAAACAGGAAGCGAGCGAGGTGACGGTCGGTAAAAGCAAGCAAGCAAACAAACAAACAGGAAGCGAGCGAGGTGACGGTCGGTAAAAGCAAGCAAGCAAACAAACAAACAGGAAGCGAGCGAGGTGACGGTAAAAGCAAGCAAGCAAACAAACAAACAGGAAGCGAGCGAGGTGACGGTCGGTAAAAGCAAGCAAGCAAACAAACAAACAGGAAGCGAGCGAGGTGACGGTCGGTAAAAGCAAGCAAGCAAACAAACAAACAGGAAGCGAGCGAGGTGACGGTAAAAGCAAGCAAGCAAACAAACAAACAGGAAGCGAGCGAGGTGACGGTCGGTAAAAGCAAGCAAACAAACAAACAGGAAGCGAGCGAGGTGACGGTCGGTAAAAGCAAGCAAACAAACAAACAGGAAGCGAGCGAGGTGACGGTCGGTAAAAGCAAGCAAACAAACAAACAGGAAGCGAGCGAGGTGACGGTCGGTAAAAGCAAGCAAGCAAACAAACAAACAGGAAGCGAGCGAGGTGACGGTAAAAGCAAGCAAGCAAACAAACAAACAGGAAGCGAGCGAGGTGACGGTCGGTAAAAGCAAGCAAACAAACAAACAGGAAGCGAGCGAGGTGACGGTCGGTAAAAGCAAGCAAGCAAACAAACAAACAGGAAGCGAGCGAGGTGACGGTAAAAGCAAGCAAGCAAACAAACAAACAGGAAGCGAGCGAGGTGACGGTCGGTAAAAGCAAGCAAGCAAACAAACAAACAGGAAGCGAGCGAGGTGACGGTCGGTAAAAGCAAGCAAGCAAACAAACAAACAGGAAGCGAGCGAGGTGACGGTAAAAGCAAGCAAGCAAACAAACAAACAGGAAGCGAGCGAGGTGACGGTCGGTAAAAGCAAGCAAGCAAACAAACAAACAGGAAGCGAGCGAGGTGACGGTCGGTAAAAGCAAGCAAGCAAACAAACAAACAGGAAGCGAGCGAGGTGACGGTAAAAGCAAGCAAGCAAACAAACAAACAGGAAGCGAGCGAGGTGACGGTAAAAGCAAGCAAGCAAACAAACAAACAGGAAGCGAGCGAGGTGACGGTCGGTAAAAGCAAGCAAGCAAACAAACAAACAGGAAGCGAGCGAGGAGACGGTCGGTAAAAGCAAGCAAACAAACAAACAGGAAGCGAGCGAGGTGACGGTCGGTAAAAGCAAGCAAGCAAACAAACAAACAGGAAGCGAGCGAGGTGACGGTAAAAGCAAGCAAGCAAACAAACAAACAGGAAGCGAGCGAGGTGACGGTCGGTAAAAGCAAGCAAACAAACAAACAGGAAGCGAGCGAGGTGACGGTCGGTAAAAGCAAGCAAACAAACAAACAGGAAGCGAGCGAGGTGACGGTCGGTAAAAGCAAGCAAGCAAACAAACAAACAGGAAGCGAGCGAGGTGACGGTAAAAGCAAGCAAGCAAACAAACAAACAGGAAGCGAGCGAGGTGACGGTAAAAGCAAGCAAGCAAACAAACAAACAGGAAGCGAGCGAGGTGACGGTCGGTAAAAGCAAGCAAGCAAACAAACAAACAGGAAGCGAGCGAGGAGACGGTCGGTAAAAGCAAGCAAACAAACAAACAGGAAGCGAGCGAGGTGACGGTCGGTAAAAGCAAGCAAGCAAACAAACAAACAGGAAGCGAGCGAGGTGACGGTAAAAGCAAGCAAGCAAACAAACAAACAGGAAGCGAGCGAGGTGACGGTCGGTAAAAGCAAGCAAACAAACAAACAGGAAGCGAGCGAGGTGACGGTCGGTAAAAGCAAGCAAACAAACAAACAGGAAGCGAGCGAGGTGACGGTCGGTAAAAGCAAGCAAGCAAACAAACAAACAGGAAGCGAGCGAGGTGACGGTCGGTAAAAGCAAGCAAACAAACAAACAGGAAGCGAGCGAGGTGACGGTCGGTAAAAGCAAGCAAACAAACAAACAGGAAGCGAGCGAGGTGACGGTCGGTAAAAGCAAGCAAACAAACAAACAGGAAGCGAGCGAGGTGACGGTCGGTAAAAGCAAGCAAGCAAACAAACAAACAGGAAGCGAGCGAGGTGACGGTCGGTAAAAGCAAGCAAACAAACAAACAGGAAGCGAGCGAGGTGACGGTCGGTAAAAGCAAGCAAACAAACAAACAGGAAGCGAGCGAGGGGTCGGTAAAAGCAAGCAAACAAACAAACAAACAGGAAGCGAGCGAGGTGACGGTCGGTAAAAGCAAGCAAACAAACAAACAGGAAGCGAGCGAGGGGTCGGTAAAAGCAAGCAAACAAACAAACAAACAGAGAGCGAGCGAGGTGACGGTAAAAGCAAGCGAAGAGTTGAGTAAATGCAAGCGGGTTTTAGACAAGGAAACGAAGGAGGGAATAGCGAATACATAAACAAACAAACAAGTAAACAAACAAAAGTAAGAGTCGGTAAAAGGAAGATTATATTAGACTAGAAAAGAAAGGAAACAAATAAACAGTTCGATAAAAAGACGACACGAAACAAACAAAGAAAAAGCAAGCACAGAGTCGATAAAAACAAAGGATAATTAGACAAGAAAACAAAGGGGAGCAAACAAGCAGTTAGACAAGAATGAAAGAGGACACAAGTAA
>NC_091565.1:4117748-4127748 GCF_042767895.1 Penaeus vannamei | reverse complement strand
TTTAAAAGGCAATCGTAACTGATTAATTTATATTTATTTTTCATTTATTTTTTCATTTATTATTAATTTATTTTTATCATTATTATTATTTGTTTATTTTTATCATTGTTATTATTTATTTATTTTTATCATTATTACTATTATTGATTTATTTTTAGCATTATTATTGTTTTAGAATAATTTAATTCTGGTCATTTTCTTTTATCAAAGGCTTAACACGTGGCCCCGTTTCATCCTCTCCCGCCCCCTCCCCCTCCTCCCACTCCTTCTCTCTCTCTCCTCCCCTCCCCAGCCCCCACTCCCACTCCCCACTCCACTCTCACTCTCTCCTCCTCCCTCCCCACCCCCCACCCCTTTAACCCCCCACTCCCCACTCCCTCTCACTCTCTCCTCCCCTCCACTCACCCCTCCCTCCCTCCACCCACCCCTCCCTCCCTCTCCCACTCCCACTCCCTCTCACCCTCCCAGTCCCCAATCCCCTCTCACTCCCTCTCTCCTCCACTCCCCCACCCCTCACTCCCCCCAGTCCCCACTCCCCTCTCACTCCCTCTCTCCTCCACTCCCCCCACCCCTCTCACTCCCCCCAGTAACCCAGTCCCCACTCCCCTCTCACTCTCTCCTCCCCCCAGTCCCCACTCCCCACTCCCTCTCACTCTCTCCTCCCCTCCAACCCATCTCCCTCTCCTACTCCCTCTCCCACTCCCTCCCTAGCCCCAGCCCCCAATCCTACCCCCCGCTCCCCTCTCACTCTCTCCTCCCTAGCCCAAGCCCCCACTCCCACTCCCCTCTCACTCTCTCCTCCTCCCCCCTCTCCAGCCCCCACTCCCTCTCACTCTCCTCTCCCTCCCCCCAGCCCCCACTCCCCACTCCCCTCTCACCCCCCCCCCCGTAGCCCCCAGGAGCCGCCTTACTCAATCACTCTCACTCATTCACTCTTCCGCTTCCTCTGTTCGCGCCCGCGTGTTGGCTCTCTCTTTCTCTTTCTCTTTTATTCTCTTTCGTTCTCTTTCTCTCGCATTCTAGTTTTGTGTTTGTTGCTTTTGTCTCGTCTTCTCTTTCATTGCTCTTGGTCTCTTTTTTGTTGGTTCTGGTTCTTATTCTCTTTCGCTGTCTGTCTCTTTCTCTCTCGCTCGCTCGCTTATTCTTTCTTTCTCTCTCTCGTATTCTTTCTTTCTTATTCTTTTTCCCTCTCTTATTCTCTCTCTCTCCCTCTCTCTCCCTCCCCCCTCCCCCCCCCCATCTGAGTTTTTTTTTTTCAAAATTTATTTGTTTATTGTTTTTTTTATATTTGTTATTCAATTGCCTTCTGTATTCTACATTCTCACTATTCTTTTGTTTATTCACTTTCTTTTCTCTTCGTGTTTTCTCTACTTCTTTCTCCTCTGGTAGTTTGGAGAGAAATTGCAGTTGCGGAATGTATTAAATTTCACGTAGTTTTTTTTTTTTTTTCTTCTTCTTCTTTCTTTCTTTCTTCTTTTCTTTTCTTTTTTCTTTTTGTGGGAGGGGGCGGCGGCGGGGTGGGGGAAGGGGGGGGGGTAATTAAGAACGGTAGGAAATTTTGTTTTTTGTTTTTTCTTTTTTTTTCGTTCCGAAGACCTTTTATTTCGTATTTTTTTTTATATGTTTTCGTAAATTTGGATACCAGAACGCTCTTGATAATAGTCGCGCCGGCAGAATAAAAAGATAAGTGAGAGAAGATGATTAAATGAATAATTATTAATAATGGATTGCAAGGGATTCTGCTTCTGCAAGAGAGCGAGAGAGAGAGAGAGAGAGAAGGAGAGAGAGAGAGAGAGCGAGAGAGAGAGAGAGAGAGAGAGAGAAGGAGAGAGAGAGAGAGAGCGAGAGAGAGAGAGAGAGAGATTAGAGAGAGAGAGAGAGAGAGAGAGAGAGAGAGAGAGAGAGAGAGAGAGAGAGAGAGAGAGAGAGAGAGAGAGAAATAAAAAGATAAGTGAGAGAAGATGATTAAAGGAATAATTATTAATAATGGATTGCAAGGGATTCTGCTTCTGCAAGAGAGAGAGAGAGAGAGAGAGAGAGAGGCGCAGGTGTATGGTTGTTCGTTAGTGCAGGTGTAGATTGCACGTTGCGGCTCTTGCAACAGCACACAAGCCGCTGCATTGCTGTTATGCTGCAGACATGAAGGGGATGGCTGGCAGGTGCAGATGTTGGGGAGAGAGAGAGAGAGAGAGGGAAGGAGGGAGGGAGGGAGGGAGGGGGAGGGGAGAGAGGAGGAGGGAGGAGGAGGGATGGGGGGAGGGGGGAGGGAGAGAAGGAGGTAGGGACGGGTAGAGAAGGGAGAGAAGGGAGGGATGGGAGAGAAGAAGGAGGGAGGAGGAGGAGAGGGAGAGAGATGGATGAGAGCATTTTTTTTTCTTGATAGGGAGAGGGAGGGTGATGGAGGTGTAAATTGGGATGGAAGGAGATGGAAAAGGAGATAGAGGATGGAGATGGAAATGGAGGAGGAGGGAGAGAGAGATGGAGAAAGAAGGAGAGAGAGAGATAGAGAAGGAGAAGGAGAGAGAGAGAGATAGCAGCGACTAGTCATACAGACCAACAGACAGAGAGAGCGAGAGAGACAGCAAACCGTTCGGCCATGTGGCAAGAGGAGCGTATGCAGGCTGTATGTTGATCATCGAGAGTGCGTAGCGTAGTATGTTGGCTATTGATCGAAGCATCGGGGTCGATTTTTTATATGTTGTGAGTGTGTTGTATGTTGTCTGAAGCGGGAGTATGGTGTATGTTGGCTGCATGTTGTGTGGTTCCTGTCGGGGTCGATTTTTTATATGTTGAGTTATTTTTATATTATTTTTATATTATTTTTATATTATTTTTTATTATATTTATATGTTGAGTGTTTTTATTTATTTTATTTTTTATTTATTTTTATTTATTCTATTATTTTTATATGTTGAGTATGTTGTATGTTGTCTGAAGCGGGAGTATGGTGTATGTTGGCTGCATGTTGTGTGGTTCCTGCCCCGCTGCTGCTGCTGTCTCTCCCGCGATCGGAGGGACGGTAGTAAAGCTGATGTACAGTTCGGTTACCGATTTATTTTTTATTTTTTATTTTTTTTATTTTTTTATTTATTTGTTATTATTATTATTATTATTATTATTTTTACTGATGTTTGATTTGATGTGTCAATCTTTATCGATTTATTATTTTTGATTAATGATTTATCTTCTTTGATTACTGATTTCCTTTTTGTACAATTGACTCTATTACTATTATAGAATACAGGTGAGGGTTAATTAGACCCCCCCCCCTGTGTTGCATTGCACGTTCCAGAGTAGATATTACGTAACGCTGGTGTGTGTATGTGGATGAGAGAGAGAGAGCGAGAGAGCGAGAGAGTGAGAGAGCGAGAGAGCGAGAGAGTGAGAGCGAGAGAGAGAGAGAGAGAGAGCGAGAGAGAGAGAGCGAGAGAGAGCGAGAGAGTGAGAGCGAGAGCGAGAGAGTGAGAGCGAGAGAGAGAGAGAATAAGAAGAGAGAGAGAGAGAGAATAAGAAGAGAGAGAGAGAGAGAATAAGAAGAGAGAGAGAGAGAGAATAAGAAGAGAGAGAGAGAGAGAATAAGAAGAAAGAGAGAGAGAGAGAAAAAAAGAATAAGAGAGAGAGAGAAAAAGAATAAGAGAGAGAGAAAAAGAATAAGAAAGAGAGAGAAAAAGAATAAGAAAGAGAGGAGAGAAAAAGAATAATAGAGAGAGAGAGAGAGTGAAATGGTGGTGGGTTTGAAGAGGGGGTGGAGGGATTCCGATTTTAGCGGGTTTTAGGGGCTCCTGCACACGTGTGGAAGCCCCCTTGTGGTTGGTGGGTGGGGGGGGCAGGGGGGGAGCGGCGGGGGAGGGAGTGGTGCGGGGTAGTCCTGCAGCAGGTCGATGCAGCTCAAGGTCGTTGAGGTGGTGGTGGTGGTGAAGGTGGTGGTGGTTGTGTTGGGGGAAAATAGTGGTGGTGTGAGGGTGGTGTAAGCAGGTGACGGTGGTGGTGGTGATGCTGGTGGCGAGGGTGGTGTAAGTAGGTGGTGGTGTTTGTGTCGGGGATAATGGTGGTGGTGGTGGGGGTTGTGTTGGGGAAAAGCGGTGAGTGAGGAGGTGTGAAGTGGTGGTGGTGTTGTTGTGTCAGTTTGGAAAATGGTGTGGTGGCGAGGGTGGTGTAAGTAAGTGGTGGTGGTGGTGAAGGTGGTGGTGGTTGTGTTGGGGGAAAATGGTGGTGATGATGGTGTAAGTGGTGGTGGTGTTTGTGTCGGTTGGAAAATAGTGGTGGCGAGGGTGGTGTAAGTAGGTGGTGGTGGTGGTGAAGGTGATTGTGGAGGAAGTGTTTGTGGTTACATTGGCTATCGTGACGCTTCCCTCGCCACCAATCCTTAACCATCTACGTCCTTACTCTTCCCTCTTCCTCCTTCGCGGCGCCTCCCTTTCTCTCCCTTCATCTTCCTCTTCCTCCTCTCCCTCCTCCTCATTCCCTTCTTTCCCCTCCACGCCCTCCCTCCTCCATCTTCCTCCACCATGTCCCTCTCTTTGTTTTTTCTTCCTACTTTTATTCCCTCTTTTTCCCATTCTTCCCTTTCTTCTTCCTCTTCCTCTATTCCCCTTCCTCTTCTTCCTCTTCTCCCTCTTCCTTCTTCTCCTTCCTCTTCTCCTTCTTCCCCTTCCTCTTCCTCTTCTTCCTCTTCTCCCTCTTCTTCTTCCTCTTCTCCTCTTCCCTTCACTTCCCCTTCCTCTTCCTTCCCCCTTCCTTCCTTCCCCTTCCCCTTCCTCCAAAAAATCTTCCTTCTTCTCCCTAACCTGCTTTCCCCTCTACCTCTCTCCCTCACGTTTTCCCGCTCCCCTCCCCCTCGTCTCCTTCCCTTCCCCCTCCCCCCTCCCCATCTCTCCCCCTCCCTTCTCTTCCGTTTTTCACTTTCCTCCTTTCTTCATCCCCCTCTTCCCATACCCTCTCCCCACCCACCCCCCTCCCCCTCTCCCCCCCTTCCCCTCTCCCCCCCTTCCCCTCTCCCCCCCTTCCCCATCGTCCAGGGGGAATAGGGAGAGGGAGGGAGGGGGGCGGGGGGAGAGTCGTTTGTCGAAGAAAAATACGCAATTTTGAAGCGTGCCAATAGAAGGAAATTGAGGAGGAGGAGGAGGAGGAAGGAAGGAAGGAAGGAAGGAAGGAAGGAAAGGAGGGAAGTAGGTATTAAGGAATGGAGGAAAGGAGGTAGGAATTATGGAAGAAACGATTGAGGAATTATGGAAGAAACGATTGAGGAATTAAGGAGGAAACGATTGAGGAATTAAGGAGGAAACGATTGAGGAATTATGGAAGAAACGATTGAGGAATTATGGAAGAAACGATTGAGGAATTAAGAAAACAAGGATTAAGGAATGAAGGAAATAAGAAAGGAATTATGGAAGAAACGATTAAGGAAGGGAGGAAATAAGAAAGGAATTATGGAAGAAACGATTAAGGAATGAAGGAAATAAGAAAGGAAGAGAAGTTGGACTTTCACGTAATACCCCCTGACCCCCCCCCCCCAATCCCACCGTGTGTTCACCCCTCCTAGCAGGAGCAGAAGTAAAAGGAGGAGGAGGGAGAGGCGAGGAAGAAGCGGAAACAGAAGGAAGAAGCGAGAAAAGCAGAAGTAAAATGAGGAGGCGGGGAAGAAGCAGAAGCAGGAGGAGACGAGGAAGAGGCGAGAGAAGAAGAAACAAGGAAGAAGCGAGAGAAGCAGAAGCGGAAACAAAAGGAAGAAGCAGAAGCAGGAGGAAGCGAGAGTAGAAGCGGAAGGAAGGAGGCCGCGAAGGACCGAGAGCAGAAGCAGGAGGAGGCGGGGAAGAGGCGAGAGAAGAAGAAGAAGAAACAGAAGGAAGAAGCGAGAGAAGAAGCGGAAGGAAGGAGGCCGCGAAGTACCGAGAGCAGAAGCAGGAGCAGAAGCAGAAGGAGGCGGCGGCGAGGAGGAGGAAGCAGGCGCTGACGCAGTGGTCGGCGCCCGCGGGAGAAGAATGTGGATTAGGTTTCGCAGTGCGGATCCCACGCGCTCTCCTCCTCCTCCTCTCGTTCTCCTCTCGTTCTCCTTTCGCCTTCATCTCTCGGCGCTCGTTCTTCTCCTTTCGATCTTCTACTCTCGTTCTTCTTCTTTCTTCCTTCTTCTTCTCTCGGCGCTCGCTCTCCTCCTTTCGATCTTCTACTCTCGTTCTCCTTCTTTCTTCTCTCGGCGCTCGCTCTCCTCCTCTCGTTCTTCTCTTCTCCTTCTTTCGTCTTCTCTCGGCGCTCTCCTCCTCTCGTTCTTCTTCTTTCTTCTTTCTTCTTCTCTCGGCGCTCCCTCTCCTCCTCTCGTCTTCTTCTTTCTTCTTCTCTCGGCGCTCCCTCTCCTCCTCTCGTCTTCTCCTGTCGTTCTTCTCCTTTCTTCTTTCTTCTTCTCTCGGCGCTCGCTCTCCTCCTCTCGCTCTTCTTTCTTCTTCTTCTCTCGGCTCTCGCTCTCCTTCTCGCGTTCCTCTCCTCTCGCTCTTCTTCTTTCTTCTTCTTCCTTCTTCTCTCGGCGCTCGCTCTTCTCCTTCTTTCTTCCTTCTTCTTATCTCGGCTCTCGCTCTTCTCTTCTCTTTCTTCTTCCTTCTCCTATTCTCGGCGTTTGTTCTCCTCTTCTCGTTTTTCTCATTTCTTCTCTCGTCGCTCGCTCTCCTTCTTTCTTCTTCGTCTTCTTCCTTCTTTTCCCTT
This sequence comes from Penaeus vannamei, assembly GCF_042767895.1. Taxonomy (NCBI): domain Eukaryota; kingdom Metazoa; phylum Arthropoda; class Malacostraca; order Decapoda; family Penaeidae; genus Penaeus; species Penaeus vannamei. The sequence goes on along the minus strand of NC_091565.1, from coordinate 4,121,055 downwards.
TCCTTTCTCTCTTTCTTTCATTTTTCTATTCCCTCTTCTCTTTCCATTATCGTCCTTCGTTCTTTTTTACGTTCCTTGTCTTTTATTCTTTTTTCTTTCCTTTCTTTTGTCTCATTTTCCTTTTTCCTTTTATTCTTTTGCCTTTTCTTTCTCTCTTTTCTTTCTCGCGTTTTTTTCTTGCTTTTAAGTGCCTTCCTCTCCTATTTTTTATCCCCTTTTGTTCCCATGTTTCTTCTCTTCCCTCTTTCTCTCTTTTCTTTTTCTCTTGGTTTCATTTGCTTTGTGTTTTGGTTATCCCTTCTTTTGCCTTTGTCTTTGCATTTTTGGGTTTGTTTGTTTTTCCTTTGTTTCTTTGATGCGTTTCCGTCTTTGTCTCCTATTTTCTTTCGTTCTCTTATCGTTTCTCTTTTTGGTTTCCTTACCTGCGTGGCTGTCTCTTTTATCTATCTCTTTCCCTCCCTTTCTCCCTCCTTCCTTCGTTTTTATTTCCTACTTCCAACCCTCTCTCTTTCACTCTCTCTCTCTCTTTTCGCTCTCCTCCCCTCCCTCCATCCCTTTCTCTCTTTTCTAACTTCCTTTTATCCTTTTTTGCTCTTTTCCCTCCCTACTTCCATTCTCTCTTTCGCTCTCCTTCCCTCCTTTCTTCCCTCTCTCTCTTTCTCTCTGTCTTTTTACACGGCATGCACGGTTCTGTAAATAAATTTTATCAAACCAAATCAATCTCCCTCTCTCCCTCTCTCTCTCTCTCTCTCTCTCTCTCTCTCTCTCTCTCTCTCTCTCTCTCTCTCTCTCTCTCTCTCTCTCTCTCTCTCTCTCTCTCTCTTTCTTTCTTTCTCTGTCTTCCTCCCTCCCTCTCTCCCTCCCTCTCTCCCTCCCTCTCTCCCTCCCTCTCTATCGCTCTCCTTCCCTCTCCGTCTTCCTTCTTCCTCTTCTCCTTTTGCTTTCGCTTCCATGATTGATGGATAATTTCTATGCATGAAAAGATTTCGAAGGGCTGAGTTTTCCGTGTGTTCAAAGCGGGGATTTGGAGTGCAGTTCTTAATGAAATTAGATGAGAGAGAGGGAGAGGGGAGAAGAGGAGAGGGAGAGAGGAGAAGGGAGGAAAGGAGGAGAGGAAAGGAGGAGAGGGAGAGGAGAGAGGGAAGGAAGAGAAGGAGGAAGGGAGAGGAAGAAAGAGAGGAAGGAAGAGAGAGAAGGAAGAGAGAGAGAGAAAGAGAAGAGGAGAGAGAGAGAGAGGAGAAGAAGAAGAGAGAGAGCGAGAGAGAGAAGAAGAAGAAAGAGAGAGAGCGAGAGAGAGAGAGAGAGAGAGAGAGAGAGAGAGAGAGAGAGAGAGAGAGAGAGAGAGAGAGAGAGAGAGAGAGAGAGAGAGAGAGAGAGAATTTTTTTTTTTCTTCATTTCGCGCTCTTTTTTCTCTTTTCTTTCTCTCTCTCCTTTTCTCTTCTCTTCTCTTCTCTCCCTCACTCTCTTTATCTTTCTGTCTGTCTCTTCCCCCTTTCTGCATTTATGTCTGCCTGTCTGTTTGTGTCTGCCTGTCTTTTAGTCTGTCTGTCTCCTACTACAGAGGACATCGCCAGGCAGAATTAGGATCCGGTCGTCCCTCAGCAGAAGTCGTGAGGTGCCGTCTCGAGGCAGGGAAAAGGAGGGTCGTCTTTCAGTCGTTGCGAAATGGCTGTTGGGAAGGACTTGATTTCGTCGTGTGGGAATTGTGGTCGTTGTGTGGGCATTGTGGTCGTTGCGTGGGAATATTGGTCGTTGTGTGGTTGTTGGAAAGGACTTGATTTCGTCGTGTGGGCATTGTGGTCGTTGCGTGGGAATTATGGTCGTTGTGTGGGCATCGTGGTCGTCGTGTGGCTGCTGCAAAGAACTCTATTTCGTCGTGTGGGCATTGTGGTCGTTGCGTGGCCCCGATTAAGGCATTAGAAGAGGTCGTCCAGCATCTGTTGGCAAAGGACGCCCCACAGAGTTGTCGAAAGAGGAGTTCCTGTAACTGTTGGAAGAGGACGCCATGGTAGGACTCCCGGAGGGGGTGGTCTGATGGGTGCCAGTGCCTACAAATGGGTCTTCGGAATGGTGCCAGGGACGGACGGCAGTGACGGAGGGGACCGGATTGGAGAGAGGGAGGGAGGGGAGGAGAGGGAGGAGGAGAGGGATGGGAGGGAAGGAGGGGAGGAGAGGAGGGAGGGAGGGATGGGAGGAGGGAGGGAGGGGAGGGAAGAGGGAGGAGGGAGGGGAGGGAAGGAGGAGGAAGGGGGAAAGGGAGGAATGGAAGGAAGGAAGGAAGGAGGGGAGGGAGAGAGGGGGAAGGGAAATGAAAGGAAGGAGGGAGGGAGGAAGGAAGGAAAGAGGGAGGGGTGTTATGAGGAAGGGAAGGAGTGAGTGGGGGTAGGAGGAAGGGACAGAAAATAAGGAAGAAGAAGGAAAGGAGGGAGGAAGGAAGAGGAAAAGGAGGCTAGAAGGAAGGGAAGAAGGAAGGAAGAGGGAGGGAGGAGGTGAACAAAAGAGGAAGGAGAGAGAGGAAGGAGACACGGAGGGGGAAAGCGCGAAGGGAGGGTAAGTAAGGGCGTGTCCTCTGTGTGGATGGTGCGGGGCGTGGTCAGAGGGGTAGGAAGTGTTTTTTTTCTTTTTTTCTCTTGCCTTCTTTTATTCCATATCTCTCTCTCTCTCTCTCTCTCTCTCTCTCTCTCTCTCTCTCTCTCTCTCTCTTTCTCTCTCTCTCTCTCTCTCTCTCTCTCTCTCTCTCTCTCTCTCTCATTGTCACTCTCCTTCCCTCTCTCCTTCTTCCTAACTCCTCTCTCCCTTTATTTTTCCCTCTTTCTCTCCTTCTCCCCCTCCCTTCCTCCCTCCTTCCTTCCCACCCTTCTCATCCCATCCTCCCCGTCCTCTCCCTCTTCCCCCTCCTGATCCTCCTCCTCCTCCTTCCTATACTTATCCACCTCCTCCTCCACCTTCATCCTCCTCCTCCTACATCCTCCATCCTCCTCCTCCTCCTCCTCCTCCTCCCTCATCCTTCTCCATGACTATGTCCTCCCTCCTCCTCCTCCTCCTCCTCCATCCACCTTCTCCATCCTCCTCCTCCTCCTCCTCCTCCACCTTGACTCCTCCTCCTCCCTCCATCATGACTCTCCTCCTCCTCCTCCTCCTCCTCCCCCTCCTCCTCCTCCTCCTCCTCCACCTTCTCCTCCTCCTCATCATCATCATCCAACTTCTCCTCCTCCTCCTCATCATCATCATCATCATCATCATCCCCCACCTCCTCCACTTCCTCCTCCTCCTCCTACCTCTTCCTCTTCCTCAAATAAGAAGGGG
>NC_091565.1:4108099-4117248 GCF_042767895.1 Penaeus vannamei | reverse complement strand
ACCTTCTTTATTCCAAGTTCCTGCGCTTCGCTCTTTGCAAACCTTCTTCATTCCAAGTTCCTGCGCTTCGCTCTTTGCAAACCTTCTTTATTCCAAGTTCCTGCGCTTCGCTCTTTGCAAACCTTCTTCATTCCAAGTTCCTGCGCTTCGCTCTTTGCAAACCTTCTTTATTCAAAGTTCCTGCGCTTCGCTCTTTGCAAACCTTCTTTATTCAAAGTTCCTGCGCTTCGCTCTTTGCAAACCTTCTTTATTCAAAGTTCCTGTGCTTCGCTCTTTGCAAACCTTCTTTATTCCAAGTTCCTGTGCTTCGCTCTTTGCAAACCTTCTTTATTCCAAGTTCCTGCGCTTCGCTCTTTGCAAACCTTCTTTATTCAAAGTTCCTGTGCTTCGCTCTTTGCAAACCTTCTTTATTCCAAGTTCCTGCGCTTCGCTCTTTGCAAACCTTCTTCATTCCAAGTTCCTGCGCTTCGCTCTTTGCAAACCTTCTTTATTCCAAGTTCCTGTGCTTCGCTCTTTGCAAACCTTCTTTATTCAAAGTTCCTGCGCTTCGCTCTTTGCAAACCTTCTTTATTCCAAGTTCCTGCGCTTCGCTCTTTGCAAACCTTCTTCATTCCAAGTTCCTGCGCTTCGCTCTTTGCAAACCTTCTTTATTCAAAGTTCCTGCGCTTCGCTCTTTGCAAACCTTCTTTATTCCAAGTTCCTGTGCTTCGCTCTTTGCAAACCTTCTTTATTCCAAGTTCCTGTGCTTCGCTCTTTGCAAACCTTCTTTATTCCAAGTTCCTGCGCTTCGCTCTTTGCAAACCTTCTTTATTCCAAGTTCCTGCGCTTCGCTCTTCGCAAACCTTCTTTATTCCAAGTTCCTGTGCTTCGCTCTTTGCAAACCTTCTTTATTACAAGTTCCTGCGCTTCGCTCTTTGCAAACCTTCTTTATTACAAGTTCCTGCGCCTCGCTCTTTGCAAACCTTCTTTATTCCAAGTTCCTGCGCTTCGCTCTTTGCAAACCTTCTTTATTACAAGTTCCTGCGCCTCGCTCTTTGCAAACCTTCTTTATTCCAAGTTCCTGCGCTTCGCTCTTTGCAAACCTTCTTTATTCCAAGTTCCTGTGCTTCGCTCTTTGCAAACCTTCTTTATTACAAGTTCCTGTGCTTCGCTCTTTGCAAACCTTCTTTATTACAAGTTCCTGCGCTTCGCTCTTTGCAAACCTTCTTTATTCCAAGTTCCTGTGCTTCGCTCTTTGCAAACCTTCTTTATTACAAGTTCCTGCGCCTCGCTCTTTGCAAACCTTCTTTATTCCAAGTTCCTGCGCTTCGCTCTTTGCAAACCTTCTTTATTCCAAGTTCCTGTGCTTCGCTCTTTGCAAACCTTCTTTATTACAAGTTCCTGCGCTTCGCTCTTCGCAAACCTTCTTTATTCCAAGTTCCTGTGCTTCGCTCTTTGCAAACCTTCTTTATTACAAGTTCCTGCGCTTCGCTCTTTGCAAACCTTCTTTATTACAAGTTCCTGCGCCTCGCTCTTTGCAAACCTTCTTTATTCCAAGTTCCTGTGCTTCGCTCTTTGCAAACCTTCTTTATTCCAAGTTCCTGTGCTTCGCTCTTTGCAAACCTTCTTTATTACAAGTTCCTGCGCTTCGCTCTTTGCAAACCTTCTTTATTACAAGTTCCTGCGCCTCGCTCTTTGCAAACCTTCTTTATTCCAAGTTCCTGCGCTTCGCTCTTTGCAAACCTTCTTTATTACAAGTTCCTGCGCCTCGCTCTTTGCAAACCTTCTTTATTCCAAGTTCCTGTGCTTCGCTCTTTGCAAGCCTTTCCGAAACCCGCCGACGAGCGTGCGGGAATGAGGACAAACGCAGGCACGCACGCACGCACGCCTACATACAAAGTGCTGGCAGTTAAACACTCCTTCCTGCTGTACCTCTAAACTGGACAAAACCAGTCGATGACCAAAGAAAGAAAGAAAGAAACGAAAGAGATAAACGAAAAAAATATAATTACAAAAAAATGATGCGATGCTAAACAATGCGCATGTAAATGACAAGGAAAAGAAAGACGCGAATAAAAATAAACAAAAATAAAGAAAAACAAATAAACACTTGTATCCCTTCCGACGAACAACAAGGACGTCCACATCATGCCAGCATTTAAGGTACTGCAAAGTCACCCTATTAAGGATGATTGGGGGGGGGGGGGCATGGGGAGCAAGAGAGAGAGAGAGAGAGAGAGAGAGAGAGAGAGAGAGAGAGAGAGAGAGAGGAAGAGAGAGAGAGAGAGAGAGAGAGAGAGAGAGAGAGAGATGAGAGAGAGAGAGAGAGAGAAGGACGGAGAAGCCAGAAAAGGAAAGGAGAGGAAAATAAGAGAGAGAGAGAGAGAGAGACCTGGAGATGAAGGGACAGCGAGCGAGAGAAGAGAGAAAAGGGAGGGGGACGGAAGGGAGAGAGAAAAAAGCTAAAGGAAGGGGAAGGGAGAAAAGTTAAGGGAGGGGTGAGGAAGGAAGGGAAGGATAAAGGTAAGAGGGTGTGATCCTACAAACCGGCCTCGAGTAAAAAAGGGATTATGGGTATTTATAGCAGCCTAAGGAGTGAGAGTGGGGAAGGGAGTGGAAAGGGAGGAGGAGGGCGAAGGGCGTGGGAGGGAAAGGGAGGGGAGGAAGGAGATGGCACGTGTCAAGTTGTCATCCCGCCTTCCCCTCTGCCCCCCTCCCCCCCCCCTCCCTTGGTTCTAATTCTCAGTCAGGGGGAGAGAGAAGAAGGGGGGGAGGAGTAAGGGGGTAAGGGAGAGAGGGGGAGAGTAAGGGGTAAGGGAGAAAGAGGGGGGAGGGTAAGGGGTAAAGGGAGAAAGAGAGAGAGGAACGAAAGGGAGGAAGAAGAGAAGGGAGGAGATTGAATGGGAGATAAAGAGGGGAGACGGTGAGAAAGGAAGGATAGAGAGATGGGAGAGAGAGAGAGAGAAGGGAAGAAAGAAAGGAGAGAGAGACGAGAGGGAGAGAAACGGAAGGAGAAAGACAAGGAAGGGAAGAGAGAGAGAGAAAGGAATGGGAGTAAGGAGACAAGAAGCAAGAGAAAAGGGGAGGGGAAAGAGAGGGGAGGAGAGCGAGTCTTGGTAGGGGGTAGGCAAAAAGGGGGTCTTGGTTGTAAGGGACGGGGGGTGGGGGGGTCTTCTCGCGGGTGGGGGGTCCTCCGTAATGAGGGTGTGAGGGAGGATGGTGGCGGGGAGGGGGGGGGGAGGTGGACAGTTATAGCTTAAAACAAAGAGAACTACTTTCATAAATAAATAAAAAAAGAACAATGAGAGTCGCATTCGGGAGAAGTAGAGAGAGAAAAAAAGTAGGAGAAAGAGGAAAGAGAAAGAGAAAGAAAACAAGGGAAAACACAAGAGAACAAGGGAAAACACAAGAGAACAAGGGAAAACACAAGAGAACAAGAGAATAAAAGAAACCCAAATGCAACAGAACCAGAGGAAAAAGGACAAAGAGAAGACGACCGATAACAAAGGTAAAGCGAGCGAGAAGAACCCCCTCACCCTTAACCCTGCTGTCTATCGGAAACGGCCGACGACGACTACGGCGACGACCACCTCCTGGAAAGTCCTGTGATACGGCCTCTCCCCCCCCCCCTCCCCTACTCCCAACCCCACCCCTACTCCCACCCCCACCCCCAACTTTTCAGCGGACGCCCCACCACCACGCTGACTTCCCTACCCCCCCTACCCCCACCACCGAGGCTCTTTCTTCTCATATCTCTATCTGTGTCTATCAGTATTTTTTTTTTTTTTTTTATCTCCCCGTCCCTTCTCTTTAAATCACTTTTATATTCATTTCGTCTTGTATGTCCGACTCTCTCTTTCTTATTCTGTCTCTCTCTCTCTCTCTCTCTCTCTCTCTAAAGATTAAGATAAAAAAGATAAAATACTACCCTGTGCTACCATAAATTACAATAATCATTGTTTTTTTATCACCATCAAAATAACCACAGCAAACGCACACAAACTAAAGCCAAAAGGAAAATAAAGAGAGAGAAAAGAAGGGAGAAAAACACACATTACGTAAATGCTACAACGTTGCAACCTCTCTCTCCCCTCCCCCCCGCTCCCCCTTCCTCCCCCCCCCCTCCCCCCCCATGTCACAACGCAATCCGGCGTCACGGAACAGCCGCTGCGCCGTTACCACCGTGGCGCAACGACCCCCTCCCTCCCCCTCCACCTCCCCCCTCCTCATTTCCCTTTCGCTCCCTCTCTCCACTCCCGTCTCTTTCCCCCCGTCCTCTATTTCTCCATTTTGCTCCACCTTCTCTTCTTCTTCTTCCTCTTCTCTTACTTCATTTCCCTTTCTCCCTCTCTCCACTCCCGTCTCTATTTTGCTCCATTTTGCTCCACCTTTCTTCTTCTTCTTCTTCCTTCTTCTCTTACTTCATTTCCCTTTCTCCCTCTCTCCACTCCCGTCTCTATTTCTCCATTTTGCTCCACCTTCTTCTTCTTCTTCTTCCTCTTCTCTTACTTCATTTCCCTTTCTCCCTCTCTCCACTCCCGTCTCTATTTCTCTATTTTGCTCCACCTTCTTCTTCTTCTTCTTCTTCTTCCTCTTCTCTTACTTCATTTCCCTTTCTCCCTCTCTCCACTCCCGCCTCTATTTCTCTATTTTGCTCCACCTTCTTCTTCTTCCTCTTCTCTTACCTCATTCCCTTTTCTCCACCCTTTGTGCACCCCTCTCTCTCTCTCTTCTTATTTATCCCTTTCTCTTTGTTCCTCCTCCCCCCCTCCATTTCCTTTCATTTCCCTTGCTCCCCATCTCCACCCCTTTCCCTTTCCCCTTTTCTCAACTCACCTTCTCTTGTTCCTATCCCTCCCACCCCCTCCCTTTTTTCTCACAATTTCCCTTGCTCCCCCTCTCCAAGTCCTCTTCCCTTTCCTCCTTCTCAATCTTTCTTCCCAGATTTACCCCCCTCTTGTGTTCCTCCCTTTTCCCCCTTGCTTCCTTATTCTCTTTCCTCACCCTATCCACCTTTCCACCCCCCCCCCCCCCTCTCCACTCCTTCCGTTTCCCGTTCTCTCTCTCTCTCTCTTTCTCCCCCTGATTCACCCCCCCTACCTCTTCCCCCCACACTCGACTCTTACTCCCCATCTTCAACCCTCCCACCCCCACCCCCCACCTCCTTGCACTCCTTCATTACACTCCCCGTGTCTCTCTCTCTCTCCCTTCTCACCTCCCGTCGACTCTCTCCTCGTCCCCCCCATCCCCCTCCCCTTCCCTTTTTTCCTCCCACTTCTCCCCCCCCTTCCCCCCCCCCCTCCCCCCTTAAAAACCACCCGCAAGGACACGTAATCTGGTGACGTCATCCGACCGACAGCGACAGCGGCGACTTAATTGCAGGAGGTCCGCGAACGCCACGACGGGCTTTCGGGGTTTTCCGTCTTCCCCATCTTTATTTTCGGCTTCGTGTTTCCATTTATCATCGTTTTTCTTTTTTTGCTGTTGTTGTTGTTGTTGTTCTTCTTCTTTTTCGGGTTTCTTGTTTTTATTTTCTTAATATTTAAAATAGGGAAGGAGAGAAAGGGAGAGGAGAGAGAAGGAGAGAGGAGAGAGAAGGAGGGGGAGGGGGAGGGTGACGGGGGGAGGAGAGTAAGGAAGGAAGAGAGAGACAGAAGAGATAGATATAGAGAGAGATAGTGATAGATAGATAGATAGATAGATAGATAGATAGATAGACAGAGAGAGAGAGAGGGGAGACAGGCAGGTACACACACACACACACACACACACACACACACACACACACACACACACACACACACACACACACACACACACACACACACACACACACACACTCGCACGCACACACACGCACACACACACACACACACACACACACACACACACACACACACACACACACGCACACAGATTCGCGCACGTGCCATCACATGCAATTGTGTTTCCAGACTGCAAGCAAGTAAGCAAGTCCCACTGGTCTATTTCCCTCCGTCTACGCCTCTCGCCTGTCTGTCTGTGTGCCTGCCTGTGTCTGCCTTTTCCAGATTTTGGTGAAGTTTGATTTAACATTTCCCCGTAAAAAATAATAATAATAATAAAAAAATAAAAAAATAAAAAAATAAGGGGAGGGAAAAGGAGAGAGAGAGAGAGAGAGAGAGAGAGAGAGAGAGAGAGAGAGAGGAGAGAGAGAGAGAGAGAGAGAGAGAGAGAGAGAGAGAGAGAGAGAGAGAGAGAGAGAGAGATAAAAATACGAGATAAACAAAAATGCCCATGCCTACAATACAGAAGCAAAAGAAAACGAAGGTTTAATGAAAAGGGGAATAATAATAAGACGGTGAAAAAAAATATATGGCAAGAATGACCCTCAATCCATTCCCCTCCCCCTCCCCTTCTCCCCCCACAACGGCCCGGCTTGAAAAAAAGGGAAAGGAGAAGAGAGAGAGGGACGCTAATCCTACCCCCTACACCCTCCCTTTTCGCCTCTCTCTCTCTGTTCTTTTCCCTTTCCCTTTCCTCTCTCCCTTTCTCTTTCTCTATTCCTTTTCCCATTTCTTTTTCTCTATTCCTTTCCCTTTTCTTTTCATATTTCTTTTTCTATTCCTTTCCTCTTCCTTTTCTCTTTCTTTATTCCTTTCCCTTTCCTCTTTCTCTTTACCTTTAACTTTCTGTTCCCTTTCCTTTCCTCTTTCTATATTCCTTTCCCTTTCCTCTTCCCATTTCTCTTTCTCTATTCCTTTCCCTTTCCTCTCTCTCTATCTTTTTCCCTTTCTCTTTCTCTATTCCCTTCCCTTTCCTTTATTCATTTTTCGCTCCGGGGGATTGACCAAAAGTAAATGGAAGAGTTTGTAGTGGAAAAAAACGGGAGAGGAAGAGAGAGGGAGAGAGGGAGAGAGGGAGAGAGGGAGAGAAGGAGAGAAAAAGAGAAAAAGAGAAAAAGAGAGGAAGAGAGGGTGAGTAACGGAAGAGGAGGAGAGGGTAAGTAACGTTAGAGGGGGGAGAGGGTTAGTAACGGGAAAGGGGGAGGAGTTAGCGGTGAGCCCTCCACCCCTCCCATTTCACCCCCACGCCCCTCCACCCCTCCTCACCCCACCCCACCCCGCTCCCCTTTCTAACGCACGCAATAGAATAGAGAGGGGGGAGGGGGGGGTAGGAGACACGAGGGGATTGGGGAGGGGGAGGGGAAGGGGCGGGGATGCTATGCAAATCCTCATATATGTGATTCTATTCTCTCCCTCAAGCGACGAGTGGGAATGCCGGGGGATGAGGGAGAGTGAATGAGAATGACGAAGCGAGAGGGAGTGTGAGTGTGTGTGTGTGTGTGTGTGTGTGTGTGTGTGTGTGTGTGTGTGTGTGTGTGTGTGTGTGTGTGTGTGTGTGTGTGTGTGTGTGTGTGTGTGTGTGTGTGTGTGCGCGCGTGTGCGTGTGAGAGTCAAAGAGTGTGCGAATTTACAGTATCCTCTTCTATCACATCATCTCTTTCCCTGTCTCTCTGTCTCTCTCTCTGTCTCTCTCTCTGTCTCTCTCTCTGTCTCTCTTTCTTTCTTTCTCTCTCTCTCTCTCTCTCTCTCTCTCTCTCTCTCTCTCTCTCTCTCTCTCTCTCTCTGTCTCTCTCTCTCTATTATATAAAGAATGGTTGGAAGTCCAAAGGGGATATAAAGATATAAAAGCAAGAGTATAGAATACAAGACCACGGAGACAGAAGGATAGAAGACCAAGGAGAACAGAGAACGAGAAGACCAAAAAGACAAAGATAAAAATACAAGACAAAGACATAAAAAAATGGAGGATATAGGACAAGGAAGACAGAAAGACAGAAAAAAAAACATCACGAAAAAAGAATGATAGGAGGACCTGCTTCACCGCTCCTTCCCTTCCTCCCTCCCCCCTCCCCCTCCCTCCCCCCTTCCCTCCCTCCCTCCCTCCCCCTCCTTCGCTCGATCGCCGCGGAGCCTACCATGGTGTTTGTCACTGACCTCAGCCTTCCTGTTCGCTCGCTCCTGTCTATCCTGGTCGGGTCTATCCTCATCGGATGCCTTGGTTGTGTCCGTCGCTTTCATGATTCGTTTTTTTAGAAGGAATTGAGGTGAGGGAATGAGAGAGGGAGGGAGGGAAGGAAGGAAGGAAGGAAGGAAGGAAGGAAGGAAGGAAGGAAGGAAGGAAGGAAGGAAGGAGGGAAGGAAGGAGGGAAGGAGGGAGGGGGGTAGGGAATGAGGGAGGGAAGGAAGGAAGGAGGGAGGGAGGGAGGGAGGGAGGGAAGGAAGGAGGGGGGAGGGAGGGAGGGAAGGCAGAAGAGGGAGAAAGAGGCATAAAAGGTGGAGGAGGAGAGAGAAGGAGGCGGAAGAAGAAACTAATACATTAACGAAAAAAGAATGAGAAAAGCAAAGAAAAAATCGAGAGCACAAAGTATTATAGGAAGATGAAGAGGAGGAAGAAGGAAAAGGAGGAGGTAGAAACAAGAGGAAGAGGAGGAGGTAGAAGAAACCGTAAGAGGAGGAGGTAGAAGAAACCGTAAGAGGAGGAGGTAGAAGAAACCGTAAGAGGAGGAGGTAGAAGAAACCGTAAGAGGAGGAGGTAGAAGAAACCGTAAGAGGAGGAGCTATAAGAAACCATAAGAAGAGTAGAAGAAGGTAGAAAGTACAGGAAGAAGAAGGAAGGAAGAAGAAGGAAGGAAGAAGGAAGGAAAAGGAAGGAAGAAGAAGGAAGAGGAAGGAGGGAAGGAAGGAAAGAAGGAGGGAGGGCGACGAACCGACTCCAGTCCCCGTGAACGCCTGCCCCCCAGTCGGCCGACCATCAGGAGCCGACGTCCGCGCGAGCAACGTGCTCTCCCGTCGCCGACCCCGCCTTCCGAGAAGAACGAGGCGAACCTGCCTCTGTTCTGCGGCGGGCGGGGCGGCGGCCTCGAGTCTCGCTCCTCCTCCTACTACTACCTCTATTGCTGCTACTACTACTGCCTCGTCTCCTTCTTCTTCTCCCTCTTCTTCTTCTTCTCCCTCTTCTTCTTCTTCTTCTTCTTCTTCTCCCTCTTCTTCTTCTTCTTCTTCTCCCTCTTCTTCTTCTTCTTCTTCTCCCCCTCTCTTCTTCTTCTTCTTCTTCTCCCTCTTTTCTTCTTCTTCTTCTTCTCCCTCTTCTTCTTCTTCTTCTTCTTCTTCTTCTTCTTCCCCTCT
>NC_091565.1:4082781-4097599 GCF_042767895.1 Penaeus vannamei | reverse complement strand
TTTTGCATCATAGATGATAATTATCAATATTTTTTAACCTTGTACTGTTTCTTCAATGCTTTTTAGCCTCATTATATTAATCATAATCCCTTTATTAACAAATGCTGTTCATTCACAACTTTGACTTCACATCAAAACATCTTGCTACATAATTCTTCCACTTTTTCATATGCTTCCTCTTCCCAATGAGGGTTACATGTCACTTATGTAATCCTCTGAATCACCAAGGCATTTCAAACATCTATATCTTGTAATACCCCTCTCTGAACCTTTTAGTTTGCCAAGGCCTTCCCGTCAGACTTTTTTTTTTTTCTTTCCTTTCCTTTCTTTTCTTCGGACCTCCCAGACACAAAAAATCTCAACTCCTTGTTCACCCTTGTTTCATTTTGATGCACCCTTTGCTTTATGGTCAAGATTTCACAGTACTGTAATTATGTGTTGATCCTTTCTCATATATAGTTTTTAGATCAATAGTGTTTATATTACTAATTTGTTAATGATTTGTCCTGTTTTATACTTTGCTGTTTGAAATATGCTTTAGTACTTGGGTAACCAAAAAAGTATTAATACTAAATAGCCTTAGATGAATGTTTTTTTCATTTAGTAAATGTTTCACTGTTTTATAAAGTTATTATCAAATCTACTTCTTTTCAAGGAAAACTCTGGAATGGCCAATGGATCAGCAGTGAATTCCTTTGAGAAGGGGAATGACATTGAGATGGGCCTTCACGACTACCCAACGTACCCGCCATCCCCCCCTGTCCCAAACAGTAGTCTCAAGAACTCTGTCTCGGTGCCAAGTACACCCCTCAGCAGCCACAGCCACACCAGTATGAAGCCAAGCAACAGCTACACTAATCTGCAGCAGGATTGCCCGGCCCCTATCTCAGGCAGCTCAAGCGTCCATGCAGCCATGGAAGGCAGCCACAAGACCTCAGCTGCCAAATCGGACAACATCCCCCTGACTAACAACCTAAGTGTAAGCTCCATTGAGGACAATGGTGAGCAGAGGGTTGTGGGGAGCCCAGATGTCAGGTCCAACATGGAACGCCACATGAGTGCCGACTACAAGCCAAGTAACCTGGACAGTGAAGGGGTTATAGTCCACCGGCGGGAATCCTCTTTTTCTTGAGAGAGGGCCAAGAGTCTGCATGCCAGCTTCCTCTGGTTGGTGTTGATAAGTCTTTGTTGTCAGGTTAGTTGTTGTGAATTTTATAGACCAAGAATGAGAACAATAACCCCCTCTAAAGGAATGCTGATGCCAATCTTTGTCATTTATATACGCAAATTTAGTGATAGATGACAGAAATTAACCACTTCTGTGGTAGCAAGATCAGGAAGTATATAGAAATGAAGCATCATTTTTGTGATGTTTAATATATCAAAGAAATGGTTAGTAATAAATGTAGCAATAACTAATGATATGAATTGTAAGAAGTTTTTGAATATTAATGTAGTCATCCTGAGTTTATAAGTTCATAATTGTGAAGTGCTGCTTGGATTTAGCACTGCCATTGTTAATAGTCATTGAATATGATTTTAAGAAAAGTTTATTATTTAGTAAGACATCATTATGATTTTTTTATGTTGATCATTATGGGTACTATTGTTTTTAAAGCAATTCTTTTTAACTGCCATACTCTAAATCAAATGAACTTTTTTCCCCTTTTTTCACTTTTACTTTTACTTTTGTCAAGACTTCTTTCATATACATCTACTACAAGATGAATGATAAAATATATTGCATTACAGTTATTCTTCACATCTTAAACTGAATATAATTGTTATGTTAGGCATTCAGTGGTTGCTTAACCGAAGGGAATAAATACCAGCCTAAATTATTCTCATGGTGTAGTTCGAAATGATAAAAGAAATACATTCGTAGGTGCAACGTGTTACTCAACATTGTTAGTAATTTAAAAGTTGTTTGTATGACACCAGATAAGAGAAGATTTTGGTGTGTAGAAAAAAAGACACAGCAATGCATATGCACATGAAGCACCACTGTCAAAAGTTTTCTTTATTTTTCTCTTGGTAAGATTCAGCTCCCTTTTTTTCCTTCCATGCCAAATTGTTGAATTCATCTTTCATGCTCTGCGTGTTGATTCCTCTACATCTTCCTTTCCACTTCTTCTTCCTCCTCCTCCTCCTTGTTCTTCTTCTTCTCCTCCTCTTTTTATTCCTCCTCCTCCTCCTATTCCTGCTACACCTCTCCCTCCTCCTACTCTCTTCCTCTTCCTCCTCTTCCTTCTTCCTCCTCCTCCTCTTCTGTCTTCCTCCTTCTTCCTCCTCCTCCTCCTTCCTCCTTTTTCCTTCTACCTCCTCCTCCTCATACTCCTTCTCCTCCATGTGTGCCCCCCTTAAATAGGACACACAACGGCAAGGGAATATCAAACCTTGGATCAAATAGTTTATGAAGGTTGATATTGCCATTATCAGACCAGAGATTTCAGCCTTTGTTGAAAGGCTATGTACAAACGTGTTGCTTAAAACAGATGAAAGAGCAGAAATCGTTGGAAAATGAAATAACAAAATATTCAAGTTTTTATCTTCCCAGTTCCACTTCACGTATAAGCATAGCGTATATAGTTAAAATATCCTGGGTATTCAAGCCTCCACATTTCCATTCTCAAGAGCAATACAAGAGGTGGTACTTGAGGGAAAGATTTACATTTTGATAAGGTGAATATAATATAGGTATAGTATAACTACTTAGTGGAATTAGATATGTGTAAAATTATATTGTACTTTTTTTTTTTTTCTTTTTTTCTTTTAATATAGATTGGCAAATAAAATGTTTAGTGGCAGAGTTTACTTGGTAAAATAGTGCTGTGATAGGGTCTTGGTCAAGAGATTTATCATTATCATTGTATATAATGTATGTAACTCTTATTGGTGTAAATATGTTTCAGTCTCAAATTCTATATATTTATATATATCAGTTGAGAAGTGTTTTGAGTCATTTCAGAACAGGCTTTTTGTCCTTCACAACAGGGTGCAAAGTCTCCCTCTGTCAAGACGCTTTCTCTTGTTTCGCCTTTAAGGAAAGGGAAAATTACTTTCTTTCTTCATAAATTATGTAACCCTGTCTTTGAATTTCTATTTGAATTAAGGATCTTTACATGACTGATTATATTTTTGTTATATTTATTTATGCAATTCAGTGAACCTACACCCACATGCGCGTGCACACTCACACGCACACACACAAATACACACACGCACATGCACATAAACACACACACACACACACTCACACTCACACTCACACTCACACTCACACTCACACTCACACTCACACTCACACTCACACTCACACTCACACACACACACACACACACACACACACACACACACACACACACACACACACACACACACACACACACACACACACACACACTCTCTCTCTCTCTCTCTCTCTCTCTCTCTCTCTCTCTCTCTCTCTCTCTCTCTCTCTCTCTCTCTCTCTCTCTCTCTCTCTCTCTCTCTCTCTCTCTCTCTCACTTTAAAACATAAATATACTCATAATTCAATTATGATTCATTTAGACTGAAACATGGAAAACAAATTGTTCATGCAAAATTTTGGACATGCCTCCTCCTCCTGACGAATCTAAGAAACAGGAAGCAATTTGAGCAAGACCGCAGAAGCATACACGGGTAACGGTAGAATGGGAGTAGTGAATGATGAAGAACTGACCTTTCCCTGTCTTTTATAGTTTCCTTTTTCTTTTCTTTTTATATATACGTATAGAGATTATTGCATTTATGTTATGAATTCCAGTGT
Source organism: Penaeus vannamei (assembly GCF_042767895.1). Taxonomy (NCBI): domain Eukaryota; kingdom Metazoa; phylum Arthropoda; class Malacostraca; order Decapoda; family Penaeidae; genus Penaeus; species Penaeus vannamei. The sequence goes on along the minus strand of NC_091565.1, from coordinate 4,093,810 downwards.
GTGGTGAGTAAGTCATAGAAGTCTAGTAACACTGTCATGGACAGCAGGATTTTTTAATTAAATTTTTAGAAATGCTGTTTTTTTTTCTATATCATTCTCTGTTTATATGCATATACAGATTAAACCTCTTAGATCTTTTCAATCATCAAATCAGCATGTTTATGATAAATGTTAGAATGTTAACATATTGTGTCAGTCTCTAGACATATAGTTTACTTTAAGCTCTACTTATATTCTCTGTGGTCTTATTATATCATTATATTAGTGAGAAACGTGCAACATTCTTAAACGTTTCAGTCAACATAAAGTAAATAACTTGAACTTTTGATTTGTGCCAAATTGGAATAAAAAACATACATCTGTTTCCTTGTCCCAGCTTCCCCAGCTAAATAACTGCAGTGCGCCATTGATTATTTAAGTTTGAGCTGAAAGATGTACTCAGAAAAGCTTGTGCTGTTTGCTGAACTGAAGAGGTTTTGTCTGTGCATATAAATTATTTCCTGTAGGATCATTTCATGATGAATTTGCACAAGATGGTAAGAGAATAAGAGTTTGCTTTCACCCTGTTTTTATTTATGTTGATAGAGAGTGGTTGATCATGTTTTTTTTTATCATTATCTTGATTAAAATAATAATAATAATAATAATAGAGTATCAGTTGAAGGTTCTATGGGACATTTCATATTTTCATATTTTACTGTACTCAGCCCTTAGTCATAAAGATTAAATGCATGCATCAGAAAGCATTTATTAATATGTGAATGAAAGGCAATCCTAAGAGAATTCATAAAGACAAGTTTAAAGATGAAAATAAGTCATTTGCCTTTTCTGTTTCACACATACAGTGTAATGTGATATGCTTGCAACATTGCATACTTAATATACTGTACTCCAATTTGAATCCTTTGCTCTGTTGTTATCATTGCAAACTGTTGTAAGGCAAGGTCCACTATTAGGGTGATTAGTATACCACTGTATTATTTCCTGTTGTTAATATACATGAAGTTTCTTTATTTGGCTGTGGATGTCACAAGTAATAATGCACTGCATTGTCAGTCTACGTTATACCATCTTCTCAATTCCTTTCTCTTTGATTCTTTTCCTGATATTGACAAAAAAATATAGCTTTTGTTCAGATGTGTTTACAGGTATATGAGTCAGCTCATTAACCTTGGTATTGTCGAGTTTCTCTGTAACTTCAGTTTTTAAAATTTTACTTAAATATTTGACGATGTATTTTCTTTAAGAAATTACAGGTAGACTCAAGAGTGTGCTAACACTGAAGCCTCACTAGGTTTAATAACTTTAGACTAGTTAAGAAACAATTATTACAAGGATTTTGGGGGCTTGTTGGTTTTATATAGATATAAATTTCCTGTTTTGAAAATATTCACTGTTAAGAAGGTTTGTCTGTTAAATAACATATATATGAAATAAAATATAAGATATATTTTCTGGCTTGAATATGACAGTTTTTGTTATGCAAAATGTACTTTAAAAAGTTGTTAAACACAAGTATAAAGAATATAATCTACTTACTCTTTGTAGATAATATTTACAAAAAGTTTTATGTTATGAGATATGGAATAATTACAGCATTTGAAAATAACTTTTAAAAATATTCTTTCAAAAAAATTATCCCATTAATTCATTCTTTGATCGATCTCATTACAGTTTTAAGATGAAATTATAAAAGTAAATAATATGGATCTCATTTACAAGCTGAAATGTGTGTAACAGGAATCAGATTCCCTATAACTTCCTTCTTTCAATTTTAGTAATTCTTACAAACACATCTGTATTTGTAACAAATGACCTTACACTGACAAGATTTGTCAAGAATGGTAGAGTAATTGGGACAAGACCTTTTCTCAGATCTTCTTACTTATAAATAACTTATGTATACATACTTGTGTATAGGAACTGCAGTGTTTTTCAGATTATATTACATAGATTGCTAATCTTTTATTCCTTAAAGTTAATTTCTTTTTATGAAAAAATGAATAAATATCACATAAATTTTAACATTTTCAAAGGGATATAAAGTCAATTTGTGTTCAACTTAAGGAATTTCATATTTTTTTCATAATGAGGTTTAGGGGGTCAATTTGTGTAAGTTATTTCATAGCTAAAATAATATATATATATATTTTGCTTGGCTTTCAATATACTATTTATTCCCTGAAAGCAAGCAATGGTGAAAGACTTCATTAATTCCAGTTTTCACTAAATAAGAAGTTAATGTATTAACTATATAATATTTTATTAAAAGAAAATATGCTGTACTAACAAATGCAATTATTGATTAATAGCAATTTCTATCACTATAATTTATGAACACGTTATTTTGAGTGTCAACAGTATTTCTTGTTGATACTTTTTGAAACTGAAATACAAAATTGAATGAAGTAAACCATCCAAATTTTGTGAATTATATGCAATCCTTGTGAGTGTCAATATTCATAATAAAATCATCAATTTGCTTACCCCAGTGTTAGTTCCTATCTTATCTTTGTACTTCTCTATTTATTGTTCATTACATTAAATTTTACTAAAATAAACTCCCTAATACATCCTGGTATAAATCTATGGTGAAAGACATATTTTTTGTAAAAAAAATATATATGAAGCAAAACTTTTAACTCTAAAATATATACAAGTAAACTCCACTTAGTTCAGACATTTTGGTATTCATTATCAAATATGTATAATGTGCAAAGTGGGTAATAACATACATTTTCCCATACACATATGGGAGCTTTTTCCATAACCATGTATTAATAACAATCTAACCATTTTTCCCTCTACAGACTTATGTTCTATACTAAACTTCTACCAGTCGTATTCTATGTTTTCTTCAATGCCAGCATACTGTTACAAATAAGACAGCAATGATTAAAGACATTTTTTCATCATTATAGTTATCAATATTTATATATTTATTAGTGGTCATAGAGGTTCCCTGCTTCTAATTTGACATGTGATATATAATGAGGTTTTAGTGCCTATTCCTTCATAGGATGACTTTTTTCCATAAAAGAGGTATAGCCTGTTAAAAGCCTTCAAATATTACAGCAATCAGTGCACGCAATATGATAAAGATTTTCAAAGATTGAATGTACTGTTTCATTCATGGAAGGAAGTGTTAAACAAAATTTGTTTTAAAAAGGAATTATGAGGCATTGCATTTATTCCATTTTATATTTATACCATTTAGAAAGATGCAAGATACTTTATGAAATACAAAAAGAAGTATGGTGGCTGACCATCAATAGGTTTTATCTGTATTTTGTCTTTTGTAGTATGGTTTGCAGTATTGTAGTGAGATTTTAGCCATTTTAGTGTGGAAAGGAAAATATGAATATCGGTTTTCCTAGCATAAGAATGTGCATGAATACTATACAGTAATAACTTATGAATACCATATTGGTACTGAATAGTGTAGTGTTCCATTTTCCACATTTTGCTAAGTTTCTGAAGAGAATGTGCTCGCTTGAATCTTATTTCCAGACCTTCATGAAGTGTACATAGTTGCTGTTGATAGTCTGCTATATTATATGGAGTATTTTTGATGAATGTTACAACTGCAATATACTGGTATATTCTGAGATATGGACTTGAAAGAAATTTAACATTTTAAGGTATGGACATTAATGTACAAAGGAATAATAAAGTATACCCTGAAATGGAATGTTATTCACCTTCACTTATACTTGATTGTTTTTATTATGCAGAAGAGCTGACAAAGTCATATTGAATGATATTAAATCATTTATGCCACATATAGATAAATGATAATGCCATGACATGCTCAGTTTTTTACCATTATGAACTTTTTTTTTTTCTTTTTTTTGAGATACTAATATTTAGGGATAATGGGGATGAACAAGTAATTAATAATCAAGCCTTTCCTAAACATAAACATGGACTAAATTAGGGTTGACTACATAAACCCATCACCTATATTTTCCGTGGTGATTTCAAAGGGAGCAGGCCGATGACAAGAGCAAGGGAATGTCCTCTGATGCTGGCTGAAAATGCATAAATCCCCATGACATGTTTAAAGGGTCCCTAGCGCCCACTGTATGCACTACTATGAACTTCATCATGCTATGCTTATAAAACACCTACAAATATATGCACATACATACATAGTTAACTTGATGATGATGACCTAAGAAATTCAATTGAGTTTTTTTCTCCAATGCTAAGATTACATTCCTTTTGAAGTTATTTATGATCAGCACTGATCTTTGCTTCACGTAAAGATACAAAGTTACTAGGACAAGTTTGTAACTGAATCATTTAATCTCTAACAGTCCCATTCTATTCCATGCATGGAGAGAATTCCCTTAATTCCATCATTTACAATCATTCAATCCAACGCTGTCGATAAAAGATAAATATATTCATTTTTGTCTTTAATCATTAATAATGGCTTGGGTAAAACATATTTTCTCAAGATCAGGATTGATTGTTCATGTATAGCCGATTTTGATGAAAATTACACCCTTTTATGGTGTAGCGAGATCTCTGATATCAGTTGTTTTTTTCAAATTGCCTGAAAACTTTTGAGTTATAGTTAAAAAAATGAAATTATTAACATGGAAAAAAATAAAAATACATATACACAGGCATTGTTTTTTTTATTTCGAAACGACTTTCAGGTGTCAAAATGATTTTTTTCATATATGTCACTTTTACAAGAAGCACAGGAAAAAACAAAAAAAAAACGATTCTCTACATTATCTAGATTTTTTTATTTATCTACAAAATAAGCAATAATACGTTTGTTTTGGACTAAATATGCGTTTGCTTGAGCCTTCGCGCATAAGTATACTTTCAAAATAACAGTTGTTGATGTTTTCTCCATTCTTTTGGTATGGACAATAAATGGGAGAAGAATAATCTTCATAAAACATAACCGTTTAGACTTGCAGAAATTCCCAGCACGTAACAGTGTCACAAAAGACTCCTGTTCATTGCCGGGATTCCAACATGGCTGGGCACCCAGCAAAATCTGATAGATTTATGGCATGTGGATAGATATAACAACCATTTCTGGATCTTACAGACAAGGGGATTGGTTGAGTGCATAGATTCTATGAGGGTTAATGAGTGACGGGAGTCAGTAAAAATAATGAAATGAGAAGGAGGGAGTGAGTATATGCGTTTTAAAGCAAAAAGGAGTGCATACAGTTCTGTAGTAAGGCCACTAGATTCAGGAAGGAGGGTGTATTTGGGAAGGTTACTGTAAATGCAGCTCCTGGGGTGGATTTGGAACCATCAGTGTAACCATGGATGCTGGAGGAATGACTAGAGACATGGTCAAGGAAATGAGTGAGAAGGATAGTGGTGGGGATATCTGATTTTGATGGGTCAGGGAAAACAGAGGAGCAAATACAGGGGTAATGTATAAGCCATGGAGGAATGGAATGGACAGGAAACGGGAGAGGTTGGAGGTGGGGAAAGAGGGAATGAGAGAGGAGGGTACCTATGCGTACGAGAAAGGAGTAGGTAAACGTGGAGAAGAGGTAAAGGTAGGAAGCAGGGATTGTGGGATAGTTAGTTTATCAAGGGAAAGTTGGTGGAATCGAGCATAGCTTCGGAGAGAGAGAAGGGCTCGACGTCGAGGGAGAGATGGCACTCCAGACTCAGTAAACAGGCTCTCAACTGGAGAGGAGCGGTAGGCGCCTAGGGTGAAGCGGAGACCGCAGTGGTGGAGTGTATCGAGGTCAGCAAGAAAGGAGGCTGAGGGAGAGGAGTAGTTATGACATCGTGAGTGGAGAGGATCAAGGCAACATGAAGATGGAGTAGAGTTTTGCGATCTGAGCCCCAAGATATGTGGGAAAGTTTGTAAGATTCAGAGGCGGCGTTGAGCTTTTTCTTTAATGTACAAGATATGGTCTCGCCAGGACAATTTGGGGTCAAAAATAAGGCCTTGGAACTTGCCAGATGAACGGTATTGGAGTGGAGCGTTATATAAGAAGAGTGGGGGTTGGGGACCTATACGTAAGCGAGAGAAAAGAATGGAGAAAGATTTGGAGGTAGAGAAGCGAAAGCCATGGTTAGTGGCCCAAGAAGTTACTGATGTTATTGCAGACTGCAGGAATTGACAGAGATCTGGTATGGATGTGCCAGATGCGTAGATGGTTAAGTAATCAACATACAGTGATGCCCGGGCTCCTGGTGGTAGGACTGAGACAATGTCCTTTACAACAACGAATAAAGTGGTACTAAGCACACTTCCTTGTGGGACGCCTTCGAACAGAGGAAAGGATGATGTGTAAGGGGCAATTTTGACCTGGAAAGTACGTTTGGAGAGGAAAGATTTCATGAAGTGACCCATGTTTCCGCATATACCTAGGGAAGACAATTGTTGGAGAATATGGTACCGCCATGTGGTATCATGTGCTCTTTCTGGGAAGGAGAGAGGAGATTGTGAGATTCAAGATACCACATCAAGCGGAAGTTAACCATTCGTTCTGGTAGCTTGCACAAGCAGCTAGTTAGAGCGATGGGGCGGTAATCGTGAGGGAGGGTACCTAATTTATTGAGTTTTAAGAAAGGTAGGATAAGAGCTTCTCGCTAATGAGAAGGAAAACTTCCCGACGTCCATATGTGGTTGAAAATAGTTAATAGGAAGGATAGTGAGGAAGATGGGAGGTGTCAGAGCATACGATAGTGAATACCGTCAGGGCCTTCATGCATGTTGCGACACGACTGTAATGCAGCGTTGAGTTCAGAAGAAAAATGAGCATTGTAGGACACATCAGAAGATGATGGGGGTGCGTTCCTTGATGTTCTTAATCAGGGCCGACGTCAGGCGGCTAGGGCCCCGTAGCAAAGAACAGGTCCGGGCCTTCAGGGTCATATCTCTTTTAAGTGGGAAACGCCCTTTTCCAATAGGAAACGCCCATTTTCCCTTGAGTAGTAGGAGGATGGATATACTTGAAGTTGAATGGGATGGGAGGGAGTAGGAGGAAGGGGTGTAGGGGGAATACGAATAGGAGGAGGTTGTATATGAGGAGGATGGATATCGGTAGTAGACGGAATTGAGGAAGTTAGCTTGTGCTGAGAGGGAGTAGGAGGAAGGGATGTTGGGGGAATATGAGTAGGAGGGGTATGAATATCGGCAATCACTTCAAGTGTGGAGGGAGCATGAGTTATGGAATTTTGTGTCTCAAGCATATAGTTTTGGATATATTCTATAGTTTCTGCAGTGGAGCTGGTTAGAGAGTTTTGTGAGACAAGGGTTTTCTTATGAGGGGGGGGGGAGAAGACTGGTGTCTGAGGAATAAAGGAAAGGTAGGTGGAGGTGGGTGTGCGGTAGGGGAAGAAGGGTTAGAACGTTTAGTCTGTTTGCTGCGGGTAGTGCGGGGAGGGAGAGGGGACGGTGTTGGGGCTGTAGTTGAGATTGGAGTGTCTGGATTTAGAGTGGCAAAAGAATTTGACTGGGGGAGGTAGAAGTAGGAGTGGGGAAGTAAGTAGGTATAGGGGAGGGTGTAGGAACATCTTTGGGTGAAGGGGGAGGGGCAGAGCTAGCGACATTACCAGAGTAGGGAGTATGAGAGAAACTTCGTTGACGTGTTTCCTATCTGGCTTCAACGAGAGTGAGATCATTTTTGGATCTGGGAGTTGCTACCTCAGACTTGTAAGTGGGACAGCTTCTATAAAATACATTATGGGTGCCATCGCAGTTAGCACATGTGCGTGTTTGTGCAGAGAAGAATGATCGGCTATGGCCGGGTTGGGCACATAGAGGCCATCGGTCTGTCGAACGGCAGTGTTTAGCAGGATGTCCAAAGTTTTGACATTGACGTCAAAGTCTGGCCTCACGTATAATGAGGCTAGACTGAGAATTGCTTCCTCACTTTCAAGCTTATAGGCAGAACAGCTCTTATAAAATACACTGTGGGAGTCTGCACAATTGGCATATGTACACGATTGAGCCGGGCGATTTGAACGGCCATGACCAGGTTGGGCACATAGAGGGCAGTGGGCTGTGGAGCGACAGTGTTTGGCTGGGAGGCCAAAACGCCAACATTTCTGATATTGAAGAGGAAGGGGTCGGGCATGGTAGGACAATCCACCAATATATAAACTTCATGGGGGAGGTCATGTCTACGGAAGCTAATCTTGGCAATACTGACATAGGACTTACGCTATCCTCTAGGAGGAATAGTGTAGCACTGTACTGCTGCTGAATCATAATCGGCAAGGCAGGTGAGCAGGTAATTTTCACAATCTGACCAGTTCCAGTACAAGTATATATATATATATATATATATATATATATATATATATATATATATATATATATATATATATATATATATATATATACACACACGCACACACACACACACACGTATATACATATATATATAATATATATAATATATATATAATATATAATATAATATATATATATATATATATATATATATATATATATATATATATATATATATATATATATACACACACATAAGTGATGTGTGCGAGCAAGTGACTTGAACATTTTCATCAAATATTAATCCGTAAATTAATAAAGTATCCCCACATGACAGTATCGGTTATATATCTTATGAAATCGCACTGTTTATGCATTCCCATCTGTGCACGATACATGTCACAGGGACTCAAAAACAAGTACTCCATATTCCCACATAGCAAATAAATATACAAGTCATAAGGCACCTTCCACGACATAGGTAGTAATTACGTTAATCCTTCCATAGTATTGGAGTATATGTTTCAAATTATCACAATTATAACTCGGTTATATATTTGTTATTACTGATAGTTTCATACATTGTTACAGACATGTATAGATATTATCTATATATTAAGGCAAGATCAAGAAGGAAATTTAAGGGGTTTGTGGGAGGTAATTAAAACTACTCCATTCAGCATTAACCCATTTGCAACGTATATTTATCATTATTATCATAATATTCTTTTTCCATTTGATAACATTATTATTTTCTTTACTACGTCGTGTGCATAGTAAGATGTATCGCATGTATTAGGCCAAGCGAGAAGCCAGTCGCTCTCACGCTCGCTGTTATAGCCTCGCGTTTTCCAGTGTAAATACTGAACAAAAGCATTATTATATTATTAATGTGGTGGGAAATAAGCATTTTTCGTTACTCATTCCACCACGTGTGTTTATTCCAGGAGTATTTGATATATTCATGAACTAGAACGAAGTCTAAGGAATAAATAGAAAGAAAGCAAAATTGATGTGATAAGTACTATCGAGAAGTAACTCCTTCACCTTAATTAACTAAGTAATTGCGAAATTATAAGAAAATGGTGGAGCGATGACATAAAACAAATTAAATCCCTTCTCTAAAAAGTGAGAAATAAATAAAACTTCTCCGAGGAAGAGTTTGATGCTTTGTTTATTTACATTTTTGAACGAAGTACGGACGCACAGACAAATCGGTTATTTCATGCTTTTAATTACCTAAGTGATTAAGTTATAAAGCAGTATCACTTTTTAAATCAAATGATATAAATAAGGCGTTACAGAATCATCACCAAGAGAGTTCATTAAATGGGGTCAATCATTTTGTTGCATTAGGTCCGTAGGATCTGCCGCCCAAAAATCCACCATCGGGTACTTATGTTTTAGCATACACGATTATATGTAGATATAATTTATTCTTTATTTTCATATAGATTTATACGCAAATCCGTTCATGTATTGGATATAACATTTCATTTCGGTTTGAAATGTTCAAACTACCGTTATAAGCGTCGCGTTGCTATAGATTCCTCGCCAAAATGCGTCGCCAACTTGATTGGGGATTCATTAAATTAATAACTGCGATACCAATTTAATGTCATTGAATACTCAGATCTCAAGTTGCGTGCAATACACTCACTGTTGCAGTATTGCGCTCAGCATTCATATAGAGCGACAACACTAAATAACGGGGAATAACAATGCCAGTCCAGAAAATATTGTTATAAATGCACGTTTTGAATCCCAACGGTTTTGAATAGTACTGCTCATCATTGTTATCAGGGAGATTCTTGTTAGCATGGACAATACGGTTTCTCTATTAATGAAATCGTCTGCAAAACATGTTCACATATATCCCACAAATGTGACGTCGAGCGTCTTGACGTGACGGTTTGAACGAGAGAAAAAAAATATATATCAAATTCAAAGGACATTACTTCTTTCATTTCACCTAAAATTTTTAGAACATCATACTGTTATTTTCTGACCCTTTAATTGTTATTCAAATACAAAATGTGAAAAACAACAAATTTATTCAAACGGACCAATGACATTCGAAATTGTCGGCTACCCAAGCAACGGAGAAGAAAATGTAAATAAACCCAAATTTTATCTAATAAATCACATCCATGGACTTCATAACACCTTTCAAGCATGCGATAGTAAGCCTCCGAGCCAACATACGTCTTAGAATGGTAATAAAAGCCGCAATTAGCGTAAAAATAACACGAAATTCCCTCCGTGTTTCGTTCCTACATCAACTTCAAAATTGAGGCGATAACATGGCGGTCGCTCTCTACATCACAACCTGAGTGCTCGTATTATTTTCTCTCGTTCTCGGTCCCGTGTTGGATTACGACGCGTGACGTACCCGTTGGTAAGTGGGGGAGGCATCAGAGAAAAGGCGGAGAACGTGAAAAGGGAGAGAAACGAAGGAAATAAAGGAGAAATGAGAAAAGGAAAGTTGGACTTGGCGGGGTTTTGGGGTCGAGCGAATTGCATGATTGAACCTGAAATAAACCTTTATTTTCTTTCCTTTTATTTCTTTCCGTGGTCGGTGCACAGCTGATGCGGTCAAGATCAGTCAGAGGAAACCAAAAATCGACGATGTTTTAGTGGAAAAAGTGGATTAGAAAGTGTTGTTTATGTTCTTTTGTTGTTGTTGCATCATAGTGTTGATTCGACTTTTTTCTTTCTTTCTTTCTTTCTTTTCTTTTTTTTGTGTGAGAATTTTACTCTTGGAGGATAAAGTCTGTATTGATTAATTCCGTG
>NC_091565.1:4075281-4080281 GCF_042767895.1 Penaeus vannamei | reverse complement strand
GACTCTGTCCTTTCTTCTTATCAGAATATGAAGAATTTAATAAGGTAAAAGTTTACAAGACACTCACTTTGGCTTTCAAAAGGGGTCTTTTCTCTCATAATTATATTGGCTTTGTTCAATCCAATCCAGTTCAGAACAACTGTGCTCTAATGATGGATGGCCCAAAGTTGAAATAGCACGCTGTAAAATCACTGCCATGGCCTCAGGCCTTTGAAATCTGGCCAAGATTTTTAAATGTTTAAGGCATATATTCCAACGAAAGAGCTTGGATTGGCTCCCTCCTTAATGAGAACTTGCCTCTCAGGTGAACATTTTCATATCTTGCTATGTAATGTGTATTTAGTTTTGTTTTGTTGGCCTTAGTCAGAGTGCGACAGGAGCCGTGCCAATTGGCAGGAGGCCAGATGTCTTTTAAACATTTACTTTGAGTAAGTCCAATTTAGGCATTGTCAGGTTATTTTTTGTTATTTTTTACATCATTGACCTCTGTATCTTAGTCACTATTAGTGATATTACCACAGAACAAAGATGTTCAAGTTCTTTGAATCAGTGATATTGACAGCTGTTATTGATTTGTTATCCTTTGAATTTTGAACAAAAATAATTCTATCATCATTACTTTCTCCAGGACAAACCATGTAATGCACTATCTTAATTTTTAGAAATTTATTTTTATTTTATTTATTTATTATTTTTTTTTTTTTTTCACATTGTATATTGTTTTAATTAACCCACTTAGGACAGGTGTCATACACATGAGACACCCGGAAAAGTATACATTGCCGGGCGTCCCATTGGTGTGACGTTAGATAGGAGCTTGTGGCGGGAGGCGCGCGGGCAGGTTCTCAGACTCGCCCACACACCGATTTTGAAGCCGCCCGGAAAATATTAATTTCAGCTTGAAAATGTTTTGTCACTAGTGGGTTAAAATCTATTTTTCTCTTCCTCTCTCTTTCAGGTTAACATTTGCATGCATCTCCTGCAGCCACCAAAATGCGACAAACGTCCCCATCCCAGGATTTGGAGGCCCGCTTCTCCGTCTTCCTCAACCCCATTCGTGACCTGACCAAAAACTGGGAAGTGGACATAGCAAAGGTCAGTATTTGTTTGGGTTAATTGATTACCTACAGGCTTCAGAAGTTTTGATAAATTATGTTTGTTTATATACAAATTATGCATTATGCTTTCCATAAGTGTACTGAATAATTAAAGTAAGAATTTTAAGGAAATTTAGTTACCCTAAGACATCTGTCAGGAATAATTTTTCCCCACAACAATTACATTAGAAAGCTGATAACTTCTTCAATCTAGCAAGTAGCTTATTGAACATCTTAGTGGTGTTTTAGTCAGATCAATAGTCATTATTCTTTTTAATGAATAGAAATTATATTTTTTCAAGAAGTTTTTTTATCAACCCAGTGACTGTAATTAGATATTCTTCTCATCCCTTGCACAGTTTAATGGGGTGAGCAAACATTACTCCCATCATGTTCACAGGAATACGTCAGAATGAGAAAGCATATCAGGGTTAGGGATAACGCAAAAAGTTGAAAACCACAAATTCACAGCTTGGTTCACTATGTATAAACCTTTACTGCAGTTGTACTAAAACCTGTTTACCTCTTCCAGTATCTAGAGGAGTACCTTGAGGAACTGGCAGAAGTACAAATTACTTTTGATGGAGGGGAAACAATGATGAACTTTGCTGAGGCAGCCATGTTGATTCAAGGCTCAGCCACCGTTTACAGCAAAAAGGTAATTTAGTCTCATTGCCTATTCTTATCTAGTAGGAAGGAAGTGCATTGCTGATACAGGTCTCAAGGACTTGGACTGTTTCACGTTTGTCATTGTTAATTTAGAGTGATTACCTTCTCTCTCTCACTCTCCCCTTTCTCACAGTGTAAAAAAAAAGGAATATACTTTTCTACTGACAAACATATTTATAGTGTAACTGAAAGATTACAGAATTTCATATATAAATCTCAAAATAGCCAACAATAAAAGTGGACGTGTATTTTCTTCCTCAGGTGGAGTTCCTCTGGCAGATGGTGCTGCAAATGTTGGACCTGCTCTCCAGCAGGCGGAGTGTGGAGATGGGTGGGCCAGCAGGCGGGAAGGATCTAGGGGGAGGTGGAGGAGGCAAAGCCATTCTTGACGCAAGCATTGAGTTTCAGTCAGTAGACAACATCAGGGAGGGACGAAACATCAACATGCGTGAGGAGGACGAGGTGGAGGAGGAGGAGGACTATCGCCGGAAAAACTTCAAGTGAGTAACATCAGAGGAGGAGGTCATTAAAGGCACAACTACCTCTCCCATTTACACTTTTGATTTAGGTTTGACACTTGCAACAGATTCATAGTTAATAAGTCACAGAAGTTCTGCGTCTTTGACAGAAAATGTTCCATGCAGGGATGTTATATGAAGATTTTCTTAAAGTCATGAAGCATGCATATTGAAGACTATAAAAAGAAATGATATTCTGTGTTATGTTTGTGTATTTGTCATTTTAGTCTAGTGCACGTTTGTGAAGATCGTGATACATGGGTGAATAGATAGAGTGTATTTAGATGTAAAGCATATATATAGATAGATGTGACTTAGACTTAGAGACTGACTGTAATGGAGATATAGTAATCCCAAAACTCAAAACAAGATTTAACAGACAAAATTAACAATGCTCAAGTTAGCATTGGTAGATCATCGAACATGTGTTTTGTAATTTTTCAAAATACTCAACCTGCATAGGCTTAGCATTGCCAAAAATCTCAGGTTTATTATTTGCATTGAAACAAAAATTCCTAAATTTGGGCTCAGGGAGAATTTTCGTTATTTTTTTCTTTCTTTATGTGTTTCTTTTCTTTTCTTTCACAATAAGATTTTGGTGCCTGAGATTGGCATTATGTAATGTAGTGTTCTAGATGATTTGTATCTATCCAATTGAAACTGAAGTATAAATCTAAACAACTGGAAATGCAACTGCCGTGTCATATCTTAGCAAGTTGCATTTAACTGTCAGTGAGGGACTTTGCCTCAGAATTTTTATATTCTTAAGTAATTTTCAAATTATTGTTTTTAGATAGGAAATTTGCAGTGGACATACAGTTTAGGTATATTACTTATGAACACAGACATTTACAAAGACAAGTAGATATTAAGCATTTGGTTTTAATCGTGAAGTCCAGTAATTTGGGCCAAAAGGCAGATTTAGTTCAGTTTTATACCAAGTTGAAGAACTTGCCAGAGTAAAATTTTGTGTCTTGTCTTTCCTTTTCCAACCCTTATCTCATTTCTCAGACATACAAAACAACAGACTTCAAAGTTTGTGAAACTCGTATTTAAGTAAGTGTAGATATAGAGTTCTTGTTAATAGTGGAGAATTAGCATGAATAAAGAGAGAGAGTTCTTACTTGTTAATCATATAGAAGTGTTTTTTGTGTGTTTGAGATCTTTTAACTCTCAAAGAATATATGGCTTTCCCATCATTAATCCAGCAGTGTGTAAGTATTTAACAGTTTTTGGGATTAAGAAGATCTAATCACTTAAAGTATTTCAGTGTGTGTGTCTTCCTTTTCTCATCATCAGTTATTAGACTAAAACACTACTCTGTATACTTAACTTTGCCTGTCTGAATCTTTGTATTTTGATTTTATATTGTGATCACAGAGTTGATGAGAACCTTTTTTCGACTGTTTTCTGCTCCTCCTCCTCTCCCCCCTCTCCTTTCCCTCTTTTTTCTTTTTCTTCTATGCCTCCTCCTACTTGGCATTCCTTTTCTATGCACAGTTACTAATAATTTTTTCCTGTTCCAAAGTTCGCAAATGCATATCATACTAACAGGGACTCGATGTGTATGCATTTCCCAAAATGTATTACATGAACTAATGACAAAAGTTCTGGGAGATGTACTTAGTAACCACTTCCTTTACTGGTCTACAAGTGCCTGAAAGGAGAATTAATGAATCCATGCGTCTGATTGGTCTATAAAAATCTGATGAGTTTTGAAAATTCTTTGAAAAGGAATTGTGACATTTTTAATTCTGCCTAATATTAAGGTAACATTTAAGAAATTACTAGGAAAGGATTGGTACCTTAGACCATGCAAAAAGTGTTTGGGTATGTAAATAGCTCATGTTTAACTGTAGAATTATTGAGAGTTGATTATAAGATAAGCATAACTTTAACTCGTAATTGTACACATGCTATTATCTAGCAAGATGGATTCATTATGTACAGTATGCTTATGAATCTATGTCTATAAAAAATACAGCCTTTAACCAATAAACATAAAAATTATTAATGATTATTGAAGGCCCCATCACACTAACACACATTAATGCCTTTCCATAAGAACTTTTATGCATGCAAAGGATCTGGCCCTGACACATTAACAGAGAACCACCACTCTCTTGTAAACAAACATATGACCAAGTGGTCTCAGGAATCACACAAGCATCCTCACAGATATTGCACCATTTTAGATAAATATTGTTATCTAAAGGAGATTACTGCATTATACAAAGAATTTTCTTTGATTATGGGTTAAGTTTACATGTACCTCTTCTATTTCATTTATCATGAAAAGCAATCTGTTTGTATAGATCTTCTGTAGCTTAAAATCAAGATTGTAAAACTAAAACAGTTACCACGGTCTTCATGTGGGAGGCATTCCACAGTTATTCCACAGTTCTTTTGATGTTCGTAGAAGGAACATAGATGACAGTAATAGTGCTTGTGTGATAATGCCAGAGCACTTAAAATTTATTGGACTTTTTTGTAAAACTTGTTAGACATTCTAGTGTATTTCATGCTCATTTGGTTATGATTATGGAATGACTCCCGGTGGCTTTAAACTTGGGGGAAAGGTCGTGTTTATTTATTTACAGAGATTTCATTCAGTTTGATAATCTTGTGAGGCAGTGAAGTATAACCTTTCATTTCTGAAACTCTGCAACTTTTTTTCTCTTTCTTTTTCTCCCCTTCATTTTTTCTTATTTCGGCT